>NW_028157507.1:0-2500 GCF_964263955.1 Coregonus lavaretus
GACCCCAAGAAGGGTCCAAGCACCCCCACCAAGATCCATCCACAGGGGGGCGCCACAGGTCACTTTAAGCCTGATTTCACTATGGGTACACTGGGGAGGCTGTTCACTCACACATGGGGGTTTTGGGTGCCCATGGTCGGCATGGCTGGCTTGGAGGAGACCCCAAGAAGGGGTCCAAGCACCCCCACCAAGATCCATCCACAGGGGGGCGCCACAGTCACTTTAAGCCTGATTTCACTATGGGTACACTGGGGAGGCTGTTCACTCACACATGGGGGTTTGGGTGCCCATGGTCGGCATGGCTGGCTTGGAGGAGACCCCAAGAAGGGGTCCAAGCACCCCCACCAAGATCCCATCCACAGGGGGGCGCCACAGGTCACTTTAAGCCTGATTTCACTATGGGTACACTGGGGAGGCTGTTCACTCACACATGGGGGTTTTGGGTGCCCATGGCCGGCATGGCTGGCTTGGGGGAGACCCAAGAAGGGTCCAAGCACCCCCACCAAGATCCATCCCAGGGGGCGCCACAGGTCACTTTAAGCCCTGATTTCACTATGGGTACACTGGGGAGGCTGTTCACTCACACATGGGGGTTTTGGGTGCCCATGGTCGGCATGGCTGGCTTGAGGAGACCCCAAGAAGGGGTCCAAGCACCCCCACCAAGATCCATCCACAGGGGGCGCCACAGGTCACTTTAAGCCTGATTTCACTATGGTACACTGGGGAGGCTGTTCACTCACACATGGGGGTTTTGGGTGCCCATGGCCGGCATGGCTGGCTTGGGAGGACCCCAAGAAGGGGTCCAAGCACCCCCACCAAGATCCATCCACAGGGGGGCGCCACAGGTCACTTTAAGCCTGATTTCACTAGGGGACACTGGGGAGGCTGTTCACTCACCATGGGGGTTTTGGGTGCCCATGGCCGGCATGGCTGGCTTGGGGGAGACCCCAAGAAGGGGTCCAAGCACCCCCACCAAGATCCATCCACAGGGGGGCGCCACAGGTCATTTTCACTAGGAGAACCAGGGGAGGGCTCCTGACTCACACATGGGCATTCTGGGTGCCCATGGCTGGGATGGGTGAGACAGAGTCCAGCCTCCACACACAAAAGTGATCCAGCAGGCCAGAAGAAAGGGGAGAGAGAGAGAGAGAGAACAAATAATACATGGGCACAGAGCAGCCAGCCTCCATTGGAGCTGCCTGCACAGTGCTGCCCTCCTGTGGGAAAGGTTCACACACACACTCACTCACTCACTCACACAGACACACACAGACAAACCTATTCACTTGGGCTTCTCCCTCATGCCCTGCTGACATCCATGCAGGCCCACATTGACCTTTGTGACCTCTGGAGCTCCATGCACCTTGTCTAAACTCCCTGCCTAGTAAGGGCATCTCCCATGGGCATGAGAGTACAGCTCACTCCCCTGGAGCACCATGCCTCTTTTTAATCACTCTCTCCCTATTAAAACCCTCTCTCCCATGGGCTTGAGAGTACAGCTTACTCCCTTGACCTCCAGAGGTATAGGAGGCCAAAAAAAAAGGGGACAGAGCAGACAGCCCCCAAAGGGGATGCCTGCTCTGCCCCCCTATGAGACAGGTTCACTCACTCACACAGACACACCTATTCACTTGGGCCTTCTCCCTCATGCCCTGCTGACATCCATGCAGGCCCACATTGACCTTTGTGACCTCTGGAGCTCCATGCCTCTTTTTAAATCTCTCTTCCCATTAAAAGCCTCTCTCACATGGCTTGAGAGTACAGCTTACTCCTTGACCTCCAGAGGTATAGGAGGCCAAAAAAAAAGGGGGACAGAGCAGACAGCCCCCAAAGGGGATGCCTGCTCTGCCCCCCTATGAGACAGGTTCACTCACTCACACAGACACACCTATTCACTTGGGCCTTCTCTCTGTGGCCCTGCTGACAGCCATGCAGGCCCACATTGACCTTTGTGACCTCTGGAGCTCATTGCCTCCATCTCTACACTCCATGCCCAGTGAAACCCTCTCTCACTCGGCCTGAGACTGCAGCTCACTCCCTGGATGGCCTGGGCTCCAGAACCACGACCACCAAGCCCACACTCCCTGCCCAGTGAAACCCTCTCTCACTCGGCCTGAGACTGCAGCTCACTCCCTGGATGGCCTGGGCTCCAGAACCACGACCACCAAGCCCACACTCCCTGCCCACTCAAACCCTCTCTCACTCGGCCTCAGACTGCAGCTCACTCCCTGGATGGCCTGGGCTCCAGAACCACGACCACCAAGCCCACACTCCCTGCCCACTCAAACCCTCTCTCACTCGGCCTCAGACTGCAGCTCACTCCCTGGATGGCCTGGGCTCCAGAACCACGACCACCAAGCCCACACTCCCTGCCCGCTCAAACCATCTCTCACTCGGACTGAGACTGCAGCTCACTGCCTGGGCGTCCCCGACCTCCATGCCTCCAGGCCCACACTCCGTGTCCGCTCAAACCATCTCTCACTCGGACTGAGACTGCAGC
>NW_028157507.1:12500-17500 GCF_964263955.1 Coregonus lavaretus
AAAATCGGAAAAATCGGCCGAAATTGCACTATGTCCCTTCGTGCATGGTAACCCAAATGAGAACCAGGGGGAACGGCTCCTGACTCACACAAGGCCGACATGGGTGCTCTTGGTCGGATTGGGTTGTGGGTCAGACACCCCCACATGGAAGACCGCGCGGCGGTCGATGGGAGAACCAGAGACCGACTCCTGGCTCACGGAAGGCCGATTTGGGTGCACTTGGTCGGATTGGGTTGTGGGTCAGACACCCCAACATGGTTGTCCGCCGGCGGACACCAGGAGAACCAGGGACCGACTCCTGCCTCACGGAAGGCCGATTTGATGCACTTTTTTCGGATTGGGGTGGTGGTCAGACACCCCCATATGGAAATCATCCGGTTGACAACAGGAGAACCAGGGACCGACTCCTGCCTCACGGAAGGCCGATTTTGATGCACTTTTCTCGGATTGGGTTGGTGGTCAGACACCCCAACATGGTTGTCCGCCGGCGGACACCAGGAGAACCAGGGACCGACTCCTGGCTCACGGAAGGCCGATTTGATGCACTTTTTTCGGATTGGGGTGGTGGTCAGACACCCCCATATGGAAATCATCCGGTTGACAACAGGAGAACCAGGGGCCGACTCCTGCCTCACGGAAGGCCGATTTTGATGCACTTTTCTCGGATTGGGTTGGTGGTCAGACACCCCAACATGGTTGTCCGCCGGCGGACACCAGGAGAACCAGGGACCGACTCCTGGCTCACGGAAGGCCGATTTGATGCACTTTTTTCGGATTGGGGTGGTGGTCAGACACCCCCATATGGAAATCATCCGGTTGACAACAGGAGAACCAGGGGCCGACTCCTGCCTCACGGAAGGCCGATTTTGATGCACTTTTCTCGGATTGGGTTGGTGGTCAGACACCCCCATATGGAAACCATCCGGTTGACACTATGAGAACCAGGGACCGACTCCTGGCTCCCGGAAGGCCGATTTTGATGCACTTTTCTCGGATTGGGTTGGTGGTCAGACACCCCCATATGGAAACCATCCGGTTGACACTATGAGAACCAGGGACCGACTCCTGGCTCCCGGAAGGCCGATTTTGATGCACTTTTCTCGGATTGGGTTGGTGGTCAGACACCCCCATATGGAAACCATCCGGTTGACACTATGAGAACCAGGGACCGACTCCTGGCTCCCGGAAGGCCGATTTTGATGCACTTTTCTCGGATTGGGTTGGTGGTCAGACACCCCCATATGGAAATCATCCGGTTGACATTAGGAGAACCAGGGACCGACTCCTGGCTCCCGGAAGGCCGATTTTGATGCACTTTTCTCGGATTGGGTTGGTGGTCAGACACCCCCATATGGAAATCATCCGGTTGACATTAGGAGAACCAGGGACCGACTCCTGGCTCCCGGAAGGCCGATTTTGATGCACTTTTCTCGGATTGGGTTGGTGGTCAGACACCCCCATATGGAAACCATCCGGTTGACACTATGAGAACCAGGGACCGACTCCTGGCTCCCGGAAGGCCGATTTTGATGCACTTTTCTCGGATTGGGTTGGTGGTCAGACACCCCCATATGGAAATCATCCGGTTGACATTAGGAGAACCAGGGACCGACTCCTGGCTCCCGGAAGGCCGATTTTGATGCACTTTTCTCGGATTGGGTTGGTGGTCAGACACCCCCATATGGAAATCATCCGGTTGACATTAGGAGAACCAGGGACCGACTCCTGGCTCCCGGAAGGCCGATTTTGATGCACTTTTCTCGGATTGGGTTGGTGGTCAGACACCCCCATATGGAAACCATCCGGTTGACACTATGAGAACCAGGGACCGACTCCTGGCTCCCGGAAGGCCGATTTTGATGCACTTTTCTCGGATTGGGTTGGTGGTCAGACACCCCCATATGGAAATCATCCGGTTGACACTATGAGAACCAGGGACCGACTCCTGGCTCACGGAGGCCGATTTTGATGCACTTTTCTCGGATTGGGTTGGTGGTCAGACACCCCCATATGGAAATCATCCGGTTGACACTATGAGAACCAGGGACCGACTCCTGGCTCCCGGAAGGCCGATTTTGATGCACTTTTCTCGGATTGGGTTGGTGGTCAGACACCCCCATATGGAAATCATCCGGTTGACATTAGGAGAACCAGGGACCGACTCCTGGCTCCCGGAAGGCCGATTTTGATGCACTTTTCTCGGATTGGGTTGGTGGTCAGACACCCCCATATGGAAATCATCCGGTTGACACTATGAGAACCAGGGACCGACTCCTGGCTCACGGAGGCCGATTTTGATGCACTTTTCTCGGATTGGGTTGGTGGTCAGACACCCCCATATGGAAATCATCCGGTTGACACTATGAGAACCAGGGACCGACTCCTGGCTCCCGGAAGGCCGATTTTGATGCACTTTTCTCGGATTGGGTTGGTGTCAGACACCCCCATATGGAAACCATCCGGTTGACACTATGAGAACCAGGGACCGACTCCTGGCTCCCGGAAGGCCGATTTTGATGCACTTTTCTCGGATTGGGTTGGTGGTCAGACACCCCCATATGGAAATCATCCGGTTGACACTATGAGAACCAGGGACCGACTCCTGGCTCACGGAGGCCGATTTTGATGCACTTTTCTCGGATTGGGGTGGTGGTCAGACACCCCCATATGGTAAACCGCCGGCGGACACTAGGAGAACCAGGGGAGGCTCTTACCTCACACATGGGGGTTTTGGGTGCCCTTGGCCGGCTTGGGGGTGACCCCAAGAGGGGGTCCAAGACCCCACACCCGGATCCATCCACAGGGGGGCGCCACATGTCATTTTAAGCCTGATTTCACTAGGGGAACCAGGGGATGATCTTAACTCACAAATGGGGGTTTTGGGTGCCCATGGCTGGCTTGGGGGTGACCCCAAGAGGGGGTCCAAGACCCCACAGCCGGATCCATCCACAGGGGGGCGCCACAGAGGTCATTTTAGGCCTGATTTCACTAGGGGAACCAGGGGATGATCTTAACTCACAAATGGGGGATTTGGCTGCCCATGGCTTGGGGGAGACCCCAAGAGGGGGTCCAAGCACCCCCACCCGGATCCATCCACAGGGGGGGCGCCACATGTCACTTTAGGCCTGATTTCACTATGGGGACACAGGGGAGGCTGTTCACTCACACATGGGGGTTTTGGGTGCCCATGGCCGGCTTGGGGGTGACCCCAAGAGGGGGTACAAGACCCCACAGCCGGATCCATCCACAGGGGGGCGCCACATGTCATTTTAAGCCTGATTTCACTATGGGGACCCAGGGGAGGCTGTTCACTCACACATGGGGGTTTTGGGTGCCCATGGTCGGCATGGCTGGCTTGGAGGAGACCCCAAGAAGGGGTCCAAGCACCCCCATCCAGATCCATCCACAGGGGGGCGCCACAGGTCACTTTAGGCCGGATTTCACTATGGGGACCCAGGGGAGGCTGTTCACTCACACATGGGGGTTTTGGGTGCCCATGGTCGGCATGGCCAGCTTGGGGGAGACCCCAAGAAGGGGTCCAAGCACCCACAGCCGAATCCATCCACAGGGGGGCGCCACAGGTCACTTTAGGCCGGATTTCACTATGGGGACCCAGGGGAGGCTGTTCACTCACACATGGGGGTTTTGGGTGCCCATGGTCGGCATGGCCAGCTTGGGGGAGACCCCAAGAAGGGGTCCAAGCACCCACAGCCGAATCCATCCACAGGGGGGCGCCACAGGTCACTTTAGGCCGGATTTCACTATGGGTACACTGGGGAGGCTGTTCACTCACACATGGGGGTTTTGGGTGCCCATGGTCGGCATGGCTGGCTTGGAGGAGACCCCAAGAAGGGGTCCAAGCACCCCCACCAAGATCCATCCACAGGGGGGCGCCACAGGTCACTTTAAGCCTGATTTCACTATGGGTACACTGGGGAGGCTGTTCACTCACACATGGGGGTTTTGGGTGCCCATGGTCGGCATGGCTGGCTTGGAGGAGACCCCAAGAAGGGGTCCAAGCACCCCCACCAAGATCCATCCACAGGGGGGCGCCACAGGTCACTTTAAGCCTGATTTCACTATGGGTACACTGGGGAGGCTGTTCACTCACACATGGGGGTTTTGGGTGCCCATGGTCGGCATGGCTGGCTTGGAGGAGACCCCAAGAAGGGGTCCAAGCACCCCCACCAAGATCCATCCACAGGGGGGCGCCACAGGTCACTTTAAGCCTGATTTCACTATGGGTACACTGGGGAGGCTGTTCACTCACACATGGGGGTTTTGGGTGCCCATGGTCGGCATGGCTGGCTTGGAGGAGACCCCAAGAAGGGGTCCAAGCACCCCCACCAAGATCCATCCACAGGGGGGCGCCACAGGTCACTTTAAGCCTGATTTCACTATGGGTACACTGGGGAGGCTGTTCACTCACACATGGGGGTTTTGGGTGCCCATGGTCGGCATGGCTGGCTTGGAGGAGACCCCAAGAAGGGGTCCAAGCACCCCCACCAAGATCCATCCACAGGGGGGCGCCACAGGTCATTTTCACTAGGAGAACCAGGGGAGGGCTCCTGACTCACACATGGGCATTCTGGGTGCCCATGGCTGGGATGGGTGAGACAGAGTCCAGCCCTCCACACACAAAAGTGACCCAGCAGGCCAGAAGAAAGGGGAGAGAGAGAGAGAGAGAGAACAAATAATACATGGGCACAGAGCAGCCAGCCTCCATTGGAGCTGCCTGCACAGTGCTGCCCTCCTGTGGGAAAGGTTCACACACACACTCACTCACTCACTCACACAGACACACACAGACAAACCTATTCACTTGGGCCTTCTCCCTCATGCCCTGCTGACATCCATGCAGGCCCACATTGACCTTTGTGACCTCTGGAGCTCCATGCACCTTGTTCTAAACTCCCTGCCTAGTAAAGGGCATCTCCCATGGGCATGAGAGTACAGCTCACTCCCCTGGAGCACCATGCCTCTTTTTAATCACTCTCTCC
>NW_028157506.1:0-5000 GCF_964263955.1 Coregonus lavaretus
CCTGGTTCAGTCCTGCTTTTCCACAGACACTGGGTGCTGAATTCACCTTTCAGCAGGAAAATAACCTAAACACGAGGCCAAATCTACCCTGGAGTTGCTTACCAAGACAACGTTGAATGTTCCAGAGTGGCAGAGTTACAGTTTGACTTAAATCTACTTTAAATCGATTATGGCAAGACCTGAAAAAGGCTGGCGAGCTTGAAGAATCTTGAAAATAACAAAATGGGCAAATGTTGCACAATCCAGGTGTTGAAAGCTCTTAGAGACTTACCCAGAAAGACACACAGTTGTAATCTTTGCCAACGGTGCCACCACAAAGTATTGACTCAGTGGTGTGAATACTTATGTAAATGCGATATCTGTATTTCATTGTCAATACATTTGCAAACATTTCTAAAAACATGTTTCACTTTATCATTAAGGGGTATTGTGTGTAGATGGGTGAGAAAAAAATCGATTCAATCCATTGTGAATTCAGGCTGTAACAACAACATGTGGAATAAGTCAAGGGGTATAAATACTTTCTGAAGGCACAGTGTGAAATTGATCACTTTAGTCAGTCCTTACACCAGTCCACACTAAATGTGTGGAGGACTGTACAAGTGGACAGATTATTGGGACTCAGAGTAGGTTGCTATAGAGCAGGGTAGGTTGCTATAGAGCAAGGTAGGTTGCTATAGAGCAGGGTAGGTTGCTATAGAGCAGGGTAGGTTGCTATAGAGCAGGGTAGGTTGCTATAGAGCAGGGTAGGTTGCTATAGAGCAAGGTAGGTTGCTATAGAGCAGGGTAGGTTGCTATAGAGCAGGGTAGGTTGCTATAGAGCAGGGTAGGTTGCTATAGAGCAGGGTAGGTTGCTATAGAGCAGGGTAGGTTGCTATAGAGCAGGGTAGGTTGCTATAGAGCAGGGTAGGTTGCTATAGAGCAGGGTAGGTTGCTATAGAGCAGGGTAGGTTGCTATAGAGCAGGGTAGGTTGCTATAGAGCAGGGTAGGTTGCTATAGAGCAGGGTAGGTTGCTATAGAGCAGGGTAGGTTGCTATAGAGCAGGGTAGGTTGCTATAGAGCAGGGTAGGTTGCTATAGAGCAGGGTAGGTTGCTATAGAGCAGGGTAGGTTGCTATAGAGCAGGGTAGGTTGCTATAGAGCAGGGTAGGTTGCTATAGAGCAGGGTAGGTTGCTATAGAGCAGGGTAGGTTGCTATAGAGCAGGGTAGGTTGCTATAGGGCAGGGTAGGTTGCTATAGAGCAGGGTAGGTTGCTATAGAGCAGGGTAGGTTGCTATAGAGCAGGGTAGGTTTGCTATAGGCAGGGTAGGTTGCTATAGAGCAGGGTAGGTTGCTATAGAGCAGGGTAGGTTGCTATAGAGCAGGGTAGGTTGCTATAGAGCAGGGTAGGTTGCTATAGAGCAGGGTAGGTTGCTATAGAGCAGGGTAGGTTGCTATAGGGCAGGGTAGGTTGCTATAGAGCAGGGTAGGTTGCTATAGAGCAGGTAGGTTGCTATAGAGCAGGGTAGGTTGCTATAGAGCAGGGTAGGTTGCTATAGAGCAGGGTAGGTTGCTATAGAGCAGGGGTAGGTTGCTATAGAGCAGGGTAGGTTGCTATAGAGCAGGGTAGGTTGCTATAGGCAGGGTAGGTTGCTATAGGGCAGGGTAGGTTGCTATAGAGCAGGGTAGGTTGCTATAGAGCAGGGTAGGTTGCTATAGAGCAGGGTAGGTTGCTATAGAGCAGGGTAGGTTGCTATAGAGCAGGGTAGGTTGCTATAGCAGGGTAGGTTGCTATAGAGCAGGGTAGGTTGCTATAGAGCAGGGTAGGTTGCTATAGAGCAGGGTAGGTTGCTATAGAGCAGGGTAGGTTGCTATAGAGCAGGGTAGGTTGCTATAGAGCAGGGTAGGTTGCTATAGAGCAGGGTAGGTTGCTATAGAGCAGGGTAGGTTGCTATAGAGCAGGGTAGGTTGCTATAGGGCAGGGTAGGTTGCTATAGAGCAGGGTAGGTTGCTATAGAGCAGGGTAGGTTGCTATAGAGCAGGGTAGGTTGCTATAGAGCAGGGTAGGTTGCTATAGAGCAGGGTAGGTTGCTATAGAGCAGGGTAGGTTGCTATAGAGCAGGGTAGGTTGCTATAGAGCAGGGTAGGTTGCTTATAGAGCAGGGGTAGGTTGCTATAGGGCAGGGTAGGTTGCTATAGGGCAGGGTAGGTTGCTATAGAGCAGGGTAGGTTGCTATAGAGCAGGGTAGGTTGCTATAGAGCAGGGTAGGTTGCTATAGAGCAGGGTAGGTTGCTATAGAGCAGGGTAGGTTGCTATAGAGCAGGGTAGGTTGCTATAGAGCAGGGTAGGTTGCTATAGAGCAGGGTAGGTTGCTATAGAGCAGGGTAGGTTGCTATAGAGCAGGGTAGGTTGCTATAGAGCAGGGTAGGTTGCTATAGAGCAGGGTAGGTTGCTATAGAGCAGGGTAGGTTGCTATAGAGCAGGGTAGGTTGCTATAGAGCAGGGTAGGTTGCTATAGAGCAGGGTAGGTTGCTATAGAGCAGGGTAGGTTGCTATAGAGCAGGGTAGGTTGCTATAGAGCAGGGTAGGTTGCTATAGAGCAGGGTAGGTTGCTATAGAGCAGGGTAGGTTGCTATAGAGCAGGGTAGGTTGCTATAGAGCAGGGTAGGTTGCTATAGAGCAGGGTAGGTTGCTATAGAGCAGGGTAGGTTGCTATAGAGCAGGGTAGGTTGCTATAGAGCAGGGTAGGTTGCTATAGAGCAGGGTAGGTTGCTATAGAGCAGGGTAGGTTGCTATAGAGCAGGGTAGGTTGCTATAGAGCAGGGTAGGTTGCTATAGAGCAGGGTAGGTTGCTATAGAGCAGGGTAGGTTGCTATAGAGCAGGGTAGGTTGCTATAGAGCAGGGTAGGTTGCTATAGAGCAGGGTAGGTTGCTATAGAGCAGGGTAGGTTGCTATAGAGCAGGGTAGGTTGCTATAGAGCAGGGTAGGTTGCTATAGAGCAGGGTAGGTTGCTATAGAGCAGGGTAGGTTGCTATAGAGCAGGGTAGGTTGCTATAGAGCAGGGTAGGTTGCTATAGAGCAGGGTAGGTTGCTATAGAGCAGGGTAGGTTGCTATAGAGCAGGGTAGGTTGCTATAGAGCAGGGTAGGTTGCTATAGAGCAGGGTAGGTTGCTATAGAGCAGGGTAGGTTGCTATAGAGCAGGGTAGGTTGCTATAGAGCAGGGTAGGTTGCTATAGAGCAGGGTAGGTTGCTATAGAGCAGGGTAGGTTGCTATAGAGCAGGGTAGGTTGCTATAGAGCAGGGTAGGTTGCTATAGAGCAGGGTAGGTTGCTATAGAGCAGGGTAGGTTGCTATAGAGCAGGGTAGGTTGCTATAGAGCAGGGTAGGTTGCTATAGAGCAGGGTAGGTTGCTATAGAGCAGGGTAGGTTGCTATAGAGCAGGGTAGGTTGCTATAGAGCAGGGTAGGTTGCTATAGAGCAGGGTAGGTTGCTATAGAGCAGGGTAGGTTGCTATAGAGCAGGGTAGGTTGCTATAGAGCAGGGTAGGTTGCTATAGAGCAGGGTAGGTTGCTATAGAGCAGGGTAGGTTGCTATAGAGCAGGGTAGGTTGCTATAGAGCAGGGTAGGTTGCTATAGAGCAGGGTAGGTTGCTATAGAGCAGGGTAGGTTGCTATAGAGCAGGGTAGGTTGCTATAGAGCAGGGTAGGTTGCTATAGAGCAGGGTAGGTTGCTATAGAGCAGGGTAGGTTGCTATAGAGCAGGGTAGGTTGCTATAGAGCAGGGTAGGTTGCTATAGAGCAGGGTAGGTTGCTATAGAGCAGGGTAGGTTGCTATAGAGCAGGGTAGGTTGCTATAGAGCAGGGTAGGTTGCTATAGAGCAGGGTAGGTTGCTATAGAGCAGGGTAGGTTGCTATAGAGCAGGGTAGGTTGCTATAGAGCAGGGTAGGTTGCTATAGAGCAGGGTAGGTTGCTATAGAGCAGGGTAGGTTGCTATAGAGCAGGGTAGGTTGCTATAGAGCAGGGTAGGTTGCTATAGAGCAGGGTAGGTTGCTATAGAGCAGGGTAGGTTGCTATAGAGCAGGGTAGGTTGCTATAGAGCAGGGTAGGTTGCTATAGAGCAGGGTAGGTTGCTATAGAGCAGGGTAGGTTGCTATAGAGCAGGGTAGGTTGCTATAGAGCAGGGTAGGTTGCTATAGAGCAGGGTAGGTTGCTATAGAGCAGGGTAGGTTGCTATAGAGCAGGGTAGGTTGCTATAGAGCAGGGTAGGTTGCTATAGAGCAGGGTAGGTTGCTATAGAGCAGGGTAGGTTGCTATAGAGCAGGGCCGATTCTTCTTGAGCAGATGGTGAGGTGGCCGGAATGTAACTACAAATAATTTGTAGACTGCAAATTGACCACAAGAAGCACAAATAGATATCATGACTGAAACAGAATCATTTCAAACCTTGTTTACATTTGTATATGATCGGGTGTCTCTCTATTATGCGTGGAAATACTTTGAAACAGATCTCCTAAATTAAAATAACTTGGAGCTGATTGGCTATGTCCAACAATGAAAAATAAAAAAATTGTTTGTTTTTTTCTCTCAGAAAACTCGAGGGCCAAATAAAATGACCCGCGCGCCACCATTTCTGACCTCTAGTGACTCACGGACATAGGTAACATTTACATTTTAGTCATTTAGCAGACGCTCTTATCCAGAGCGACTTACAGGAGCAATTAGGGTTAAGTGCCTTGCTTAAGGGCACATCGATAGATTTTTCACCTAGTCAGCTCGGGATTAGAACCAGCGACCTTTCGGTTACTGGCACAACGCTCTTACCCACTAAGCTACCTGCCGCCAAGAGGATTCCTTCTAGAGAGAGAGAGGGGGTGTGTGTGTCAGAGTTGTATAGAGATCGCAACCTTGTATCTGTCCCGTTAAATCAAATCAAATCAAATGTTATTGGCCACATGCGCCGAATACAACAGGTGCAGACATTACAGTGAAATGCTTACTTACAGCCCTTAACCAACAG
>NW_028157506.1:10000-14127 GCF_964263955.1 Coregonus lavaretus
ATCCATCCATCCATTCAAACTGCCTGGTCAACTGTCAGTCCATCCATCCATCCATCCGTCAATCCATCCATTCAAACTGCCTGGTCAACTGTCAGTCCATCCATCCATCCATCCATCCTAACCAGAGGAAGGGGATTGGACCATGTTTGACACCTGAAGACTTGCTTGCCAAGCTATAACTCAGCGGGGTAGGTTTAGTAAAGCGCAGACAGCTCTAAAAACATTCAGAGAACGCAGAAAAGGCATTCTGCAATATTAAAGTGGCTGCCGTGGAGAGTGCGTGTGTGTTTGTGTGGTGCACGTGGACTGGGCGTACTGCTATGGTGAATCTCTGCTGCAATGAGAGAGGGAGCGAGCGAGAGAGGCTAGTGACCAATGCTCAGTTCTGGGAGATTCAGGATGGCATTGACATAGGAGAGGAGCCATTCCTATCACATGTGAAGGCACAGTAAGTTTTATTGTATTTCTTGTCAACAAGTGTCAGGTTGTGATGGTTCATTGTGGTGAACACCTGCCTTACGAGCTTGTCATCAGGTGTGGTTGCATCCTCCCCAATAGGGCTGTGACGGTTTTGGAATTTGAGGTTACGGTAATTGGCTAGGCGGGGGAGGTCACAATTCTGTTTGTTCAGTTGTTTACATGGATATGCTTCTTAATAAAAACCTTGAAAACAAGCCATTACACAGTGTTATTATTATCGTGGCATTAGGATTGTTCATGTTATTACTTATAAATCTTAAAATCAACAAATGCCAGGTTAGAGAGGTTCGGTCGCATTTTCGTATTGACAACATTAACTGAGTCAAAATAAAAGATATGCCTACCTTGTCTTAGTCTGATGGCTTTTCCGCATGTAAAAATGTTTTCATACAGATCCTATTTCGACGCACAAAACCATTCAGACGAAGTACAATGGGTTTTTCTCCCACTTTCCCTGAAATATTCACATAACTTCAAAAACCCTGCTGCTGCGGTCATTCGATGGCAGTGACATTGACATCAAGAGAGGATGCCGTAATGAAATAACTAATATAGCCTAAGCTATGGAAAAACAGGTATTTCACAAGATTAAAATCATGACCGGCGCGTTTGATTCTTATTAAAAAGAGATAGTCCAGACAGGCTGCTTTAGGAAACTTTCTGAACGGACATATAGAGAGAATCAGCAAATTCACAAAAAACACCCGTCAATCAAAGCCACCAGTGTATGTCAGAAACTAGCAAATATTTATCCTTTCCTTAAAACGTATTAAAAAACCTAGGCCTACCTTAGGCTTTCCTGAAAGTAGGCTATAAGATAATGAATTGACAAGGACAGTATGAAGGGGACAGCTATGCTATAGTATGAAGATAAAATTGAGGGGGAGAGTTTTGGAAAGATTTTTCAAATACTGTGAGGAAATATTATATTATTTTAATGGATGTAAAAAAAAATAAAAAAAATAAAAAAAATAAAAACACTTCGTTGACTTACTGTGTGAGGTGAAGAAAAAAATGAATAGGAAGCCCAGCAGGGCACTTTCCTACATTTGACATTTGCGAGAAGCAGGCCAGGCCTGGATAGACCCACTCCACCATCAGTCCTCCCCTCTGGCAGTTACTAGAGACAGAGACACCACGGAACTGGACTGCCACATGTCAGGAGGCCATTCACCAGCCAAAATACCACCTGGAAAGTGTTTGCGTGCATTGCTCCTAATATGTACCTACAGTGCATTCAGACCACATCACTTTTTCCACATTGTTACGTTACAGCCTTATGCTAAAATTGATTACATTAAATGTTTTCCCCTCAATCTACACACAATACCCCATAATGACGACGCGAAAACAGGTTTTTAGAAATGTTGCCAAATTTATTAAAAATAAAAAACAGAAATAACTAATTTACATAAGTATTCAGACCCTTTGCTATGAGACTCGAAATTGAGCTCAGGTGCATCCTGTTTCCATTGATCATCCATGAGATGTTTCTACAACTTGATTGGACATGATTTGGAAGCCACACCTGTCTATATAATGTCCCACAGTTCATGTCAGAGCAAAACCCAAGCCATGAGGTCGAAGGAATTGTCCGTGGAGCTCCGAGACAGGATTGTGTCGAGGCACAGATCTGGCACAGTGGCCTCCATCATTCTTAAATGGAATTAGTTTGGAACCACCAAGACTCTTCCTAGAGCTGGCCGCCCGGCCAAACTGAGCAATTGGGGGAGACAAGCCTTGGTCAGGGAGGTGACCAAGGCCCTTCTTGGCACTCTGACAGAGCTCCAGAGTTTCTCTGTGGAGATGAGAGAACCTTCCAGAAGGACAACCATCTCTGCAGCACTCCACCAATCAGGCCTTTATGGTAGATTGGCCAGACGGAAGCCACTCTTCAGTAAAAGGCACATGAAAGCCCACTTGGAGTTTTCCAAAAGGCACCTAAAGGACTCTCAGACATGAGAAACAAGATTATCTGGTCTGATGAAACCAAGACTGAACTCTTTGGCCTGAATACTAAGCATCACGTCTGGAGGAAACCTGGCACCATCCCTACGGTGAAGCATAGTGGTGGCAGCATAATGCTGTGGGGATGTTTTTCAGCGGCAGGGACTGGGAGACTAGTCAGGGTCAAGGGAAATATGAACGGAGCAAAGTAGACAGAGATCCTTGATGAAAACCTGCTCCAGAGCACTCAGGACATCAGACTGGGGCGAAGGTTCACCTTCCAACAGGACAATGACCCTAAGCACACAGCCAAGACAACGCAGGAGTGGCTTCAGGACAAGTCTCTCAATATCCTTGAGTGGCCCAACCAGAGCCCAGACTTGAACCCGATCGAACATCTCTGGAGAGACCTGAAAAAGCTGTGCAGTGACGCTCCCCATCCAACCTGACAGAGCTTGAGAGGATCTGCAGAGAAGAATGGGAGAAACTCCCCAAATACAGGTGTGCCAAGATTTTAGCGTCATACCCAAGAAGATTTGAGGCTGTAATCACTGCCTAAGGTGCTTCAACAAAGTACTGAGTAAAGGGTCAGAATACTTATGTAAATGTGATTTCAGTTTTGTTTGTTTTGCAAAGATTTCTAAAAACATGTTTTTGCTTTATCATTATGGGGTATTTTGTGTAGATTGGCGAGGAATTATTATTATTTTTTAATTCCATTCTAGAATAAGGCTGTAACGTAACAAAATGTGGAAAAAGTCAAGGGGTCTGAATACTTTCTGAATGCACTGTATTTCGTCTATGGCACACAAGAGGCCCCTTAGGATAGTCAAATTTAAAGATGCGGTATGTCACTGTGCATGGTGGCTGGGGATTGACTGTGAGATAGTAGTCTTTGTGCACTATGCTTCATCAGTTCCACCTCCTCTGCAACCCCTTTACGGTCCATCAAAGCCCCGGGATCATATTCAACTTTTTGTGTGTGTGGAGCTGTGGTACGTCCCTCATAACCAACGCTTCATAGTCTATGACTAACACTGAATTACCTGAGCTCACCCTCACAGGTTGTGTCACTCTCCACATCTCCTGCTGGGCCTGCCCAGTCCGTAACCACAGCCAACCAGCCACAGTTAAATGGAAAATCCACACACAAAAAAAAACTATATTTTTGTATTTTTCCCCCCCATTAGTCCATTGTTGATACAGTCCCCGTAATGTTTTGCATGTCAACAGTCAAGTTTTCAAGATAGACTTTCAAGAAGCAAAGTGTCACCGGCCATATCATCATCTGCCAAATGATCATCCTACCCGACTTCCAAAGGAATATGTAGGAAGTCACAATTGGCCCAGCGTCGTCCGGGTTTGGCCGGTGTAGGCCGTCATTGTAAATAAGAATTTGTTCTTAACTGACGTGCCTAGTTAAATAAAAGGTAAAATAAAAAAAATAAAAAGTGACCTGCAGGAAGCTGGTCAGGTCCCAGAACTACAACAACTACTGGCTAGTGTCTCCTCGTCCTGTTAGGATACACTCACGTCCTGGTCAGCTCAAAGACTGAATCAACACACTAGTTTCAGTGGGGAAGAGGGGGGAAAGGTTAGAGCTGTACATAAAGAGCCTTCAGAAGGTATTTTTTAGTCATTTAGCAGACGCTCTTATCCAGAGCGACTTACAGTTAGTGAGTGCATACATTTTTATGTAT
>NW_028157505.1:0-67500 GCF_964263955.1 Coregonus lavaretus
AATTGTGATTCTGCATTAAATCCACTAATCTCTCAGGCCATTCCCTAAGTCCTTACCCCTCCATTTACCGCTACATCCCTCTCCCTGCACTTCCCTCCCTCTACCAGAGTGCTCTGACTCCAGATGAATCCAGAGCTCATAAAGTGTGTGTTTGAGACCCATCCATCACGCTTGTGTGAGAGAGGGAGGAGAGGAGAGAGAGAGGAGAGGAGAGGAGAGGAGAGGAGAGGAGAGGAGAGGAGAGGAGAGGAGAGGAGAGGAGAGGAGAGGAGAGGAGAGGAGAGGAGAGGAGAGGAGAGGAGAGGAGAGGGAGAGGAGAGGAGAGGAGAGGAGAGGAGAGAGGAGAGGAGAGGAGAGGGAGACAGGACTGAAACAAGTGTGTGTGCATGTGAGTGTGTGCGTGTGTGTGTGTGAGTATGAGGGTGTGTGTGTGTGCGTTGCGTGTGAGTGTGTGCGTATGCATGTGTGTGAGTGTAAGTGTGAGTGTGAGTGTGTGTGTGCGTGCACGTGCTCGTGTGTGAGTGTGTGCGTGTGTATGTGTATGTGTGAGTGTGTGTTTGTGTGTGTGTGTGCGCGTGTGTGTGTGTGCGGTTGCGCGCGTGTGCATGTGTACGTGCGTGTGTCTGGGTGTATGTGTTTGTGTGTGTGTGATGAGGGGTGGGGGTCCACTCCATTCCTGATATGCAACTGTCTGTGTTCTTGAAATAGTGGCGTGTAAGTATGACAGTATATTTGCCTTCAAACACAAAAAGCAGGTGATATCTGGTGATATCCTGCATTTACATACATTGTCAGTGGAGTTCATGGCTGATCACACACACACATACACCCACACACACAATATAGAGTGTTTGGATGGACTGACAGTACCTTGCTTCTATCAGATGTATTATCCATCCCTCTGAGGGAAATTTCAAGCTAAGATGAAAATGGAGAGCAATGAGAGAGGAAAGGGGATAGAAAGAGATGGATGAGGGCTATAGACAAACAAAGCGCTAAAAAAGGGTGGAATAAAGAGAGCATTTATGAGTTGGAATGAGTAGATGGAGGACGAGAGAGAAAGACAGGAGCGAGATGGATGGATGAGGGAGGTGGTGGGATGCTGGGCACCGCAGGCAAGGCACTCAGAGAGGGGATGGAGGCAGGAGAGGCAGAGGGAAGGGCTCTGGGCTCAGTGGGCTGCTTCCCCAGGCAGGGCAGGTGTGACAGCAGGGGGAGGCTGGTGGCTCAACAGCTTGCTCCACCCTGAGGGCCCAGCAGGCCAGGAGAAAGCAGGGGGGCTGGAGTAACACTGCTGCCAAGGAGAGGGAGGCCGCTGCTGGTGGCAGCTGGTCTGGCTCCCCCCCACCAGCAGGCAGCAGGCAGGGTGAGAAGGTCAAAAGCCAGTCGTTAGGAGGACAAAGGGAAGCACAGCGACAAGAGAGGATAATCGGCTTTTATTGAGTGCCGTTGACAAGGCACACAGTGCTGCCGACACTGACACCACACACACAAACATCCCTTGCCCCGTGGGCGGGCGTGAGCAAAACACACACACACAAACGCACACACAAATCCACGCACACACACAATAAAACAAACACACTAATGCACACACAAGTATACACAAAGTAACACACATTATTGGTCCATTTCTGTCAGTATGACCCTTCCCCCCTTTTGCTTTTCATCCCCCCACCCCAACCCACGACCCCTCATCCCTTCTTCCTTGTTTTTCATTAGTGTTGTAAGAAGCCACGCATTCAACCATCAAGTGAGCGGTTCTGCACTCCACAGCACTTAACATCAGAGATCTGCACCATGTCCTTCACTAACCTGTCATCTAGAACTACATTCTACCTAAATCTACCTCACTACTCTTTATTCGATCCAAATCTAGAAATTAGAAAACAAATAATGAAAATGAATCCTGTATTTTCATGCAAAGCCTTTCCTTAGAAACATATGATCTAAGGATTTATTTTCATGTCAACACTGTACCTCTCATATGGTGCTTCTCATCATTCTATCACTGTCGTGCTATACCCTGCGTTACAGCCTATAACACTGTTCCTGTCTCTCCTCCATGTTCTACTGTGTTCTAGAGCTCAGAGACACTCAAACATGAAACAAATACATCTAATCTCCACTATCAAACGCTACCCAAGAGCACAAATCCCCAATGACAAGAAGCAGAAAATTACTAAAGACCAACTTCAGTATCCAAATCCCGACCTGAGACACAACCAGTGTCGTCAGTCTGCAGAGTGACGTGTTAAGCTCTCTCAGGCGACCGGGCCGTTCAGCGAAACTAAAGCCATGTACCCCTTTGTTAAGCAAGGTTACAGACACACGAGCAGCCATGAGGAAGACACGGAGATCACTTCCGATTGCAGCTCGTCTCCACAGAGCGTGGCGTGCTAAACTGGGCTCAATGGAGCGTGGTTATGAGGGGGACAAGGGGGGGTCCAGCCTGGTAATGTGATGCACACTCAGCCCTGTAAACATGATTCCCCTGTTAGTCTGTCTGCCTGTCCATCTCTACTCCACCAACCGCAGCACAGAGCGAGAGAGAGAGAGGGAGAGAGAGAGAGAGAGAGAGAGAGAGAGAGAGAGAGGAGAGAGAGAGAGAGAGAGAAGAGAGAGAGAGAGAGAGAGAGAGAGAGAGAGAGAGAGAGAGAGAGAGAGAGAGAGAGAGAGAGAGAGAGAGAGAGAGAGAGAGAGAGAGAGAGAGAGAGAGAGAGAGAGAGAGAGAGAGAGAGAGAGAGGCAGGGCATCTCTCCAGGGGTAGTGGGGCAGAGAGGGTATCCATTCCCTCCCTCAGGCAGACCTTCTTTCTGCTCTTTGTTCCTTAAATACTCCCAACGAGCAGGTTACTCTGAAGCATGGCCCATTGTCTTAAACAGCTGTCAGTCGCACTACCATTATCTGTCTCCCCTCCACTGTGTAGCCATCACTTTTTTTCTGTCAGCCTCCATAATCAAGTGCAGCAGGCATTTCTGCAACACTAACAGTCTGACTGAACTCTGCTGGAGGCCACGAATGCTGAGGTCTGCTTCCTCTTATTCCCTCTTCCTCCTCTCCCTCCTCCTCTCCCTCAGCCCTGGGATGGTTAGAAGGCTGTTAGAAGAAGACTGCATTACTACGATGTACATGTACCAGTTTTTGTCCATTGAACCATCACAGTCACTGTTATTCAATTACTCTGTAAAATTCCAGGGTAATGGTCAACATTGTTCCTTTTCTTAACCCCGGTGAAAACAGACTTGTATCTAATCGAAATCACATTTCTGCTTTCTTGAGAAAAGTTTAATTTTAGGTTCATAATTTCAGGATAAACTTCCATTTGATAACATTGATAAACGCACTGCAGTTTACATTACCTTTATATTCCAATTTCCCTGAGTAATTGTGGTCAAAAACATTATTTTTCATTTGAATTCAAATAAATTGTAACTTTTATTACACTCAAATAACTATACACAAACAAAAACATGGCACTATGTCCCTATTTTCCCAAATTAGTTTGACTACTGTCCAATGCCTAATATCAACAGGTAATCAGACTGACACAACAGATGTAAAACAATACAACTGGTGTTTATATTTAAATCCTTCCCTTTGCTTTACAGCCATTCCATTTATATAATATTTGATTAATCATGCAATTACCTAACAAATGTTTCAAAACACAAATTGAAGTATTGTAGCTAGCTACAGTGCATTTGGACAGTATTCAGACCCCCTTGACTTTTTCCACATTTTGTTACGTTACAGCCTTATTCTAAAATTGATAAAATAGTTTTTTTTCCTCATTAATCTACTCACAATACTCCATAATGACAAAGCAAAAACAGGTTTTTAGAAATTTGTGCAGATTTATTAAAAATAAACAACTGAAATATCACATTTACATAAGTATTCAGACCCTTTACTCAGCACTTTGTTGAAGCACCTTTGGCAGCGATTACAGTCTCGAGTCTTCTTGGGTATGACGCTACAAGCTTGGCACACCTGTATTTGGGGAGTTTCTCCCATTCTTCTCTGCAGATCCTTTCAAGCTCTGTCAGGTTGGATGGGGAGCGTTGCTGCACAGCTATTTTCAGGTCTCTCCAGAGATGTTCGATCGGGTTCAAGTCTGGGCTCAAACTGAAATGGTCCACCCATGCAGACAGTGTGGGCCCCGTGTAGCTCAGTTGGTAGAGCATGGCGCTTGCAACGCCAGGGTTGTGGGTTCGATTCCCACGGGGGGCCAGTATGAAAAAAAAAACTAACTGTAAGTCGCTCTGGATAAGAGCGTCTGCTAAATGACTAAAATGTAAATAAAATGGCTGGGCCATTCAAGGACATTCAGAGACAAGTCCTGAAGCGACTCCTGTCTTGGCTGTGTGCTTAAGGTCGTTGTCCTGTTGGAAGGTAAACCTTCGCCACAGTCTGAGGTCTTGAGCGCTCTGGAGCAAGTTTTCATCAAAGATCTCTATGTACCTTTCTCTGTTCATCTTTGCCTCGATCCTGACTAGTCTCCCAGTCCCTGCAGCTGAAAAACATCCCCACAGCATGATGCTTCCACCACCATGCTTCACCGTAGGGATGGTGCCAGGTTTCCTCCAGACGTGACGCTTGGCATTCAGGCCAAGGAGTTCAATCTTGGTTCCATCAGACCAGACAATCTTGTTTCTCATGGTCTGCGAGTCTTTAGGTGCCTTTTGGCAAACTCCAAGCGGGCTGTCATGTGCCTTTTACTGAGGAGTGGCTTCCGTCTGGCCACTCTACCATAAAGGCCTGATTGGTGGAGCGCTGAGAGATGGTTGTCCTTCTGGAAGGTTCTCCCATCTCCACAGAGGAACTCTAGAGCTCTGTCAGAGTGACCATCGGGTTCTTGGTCACCTCCCTGACCAAGGCCCTCCTCCCCCGATTGCTCAGTTTGGCCGGGCAGCCAGCTCTAGGAAGAGTCTTGGTGGTTCCAAACTTCTTCAATTTAAGAATGATGGATGCTACTGTGTTCTTGGGGACCTTCAATGCTGCAGAAATGTTTTGGTATCCTTCCCCAGATCTGTGCCTCGACGCAATCCTGTCTTGAAGCTCTACAGATAATTCCTTCGACCTCATGGCTTGGTTTTTGCTCTGACATGCACTGTCAACTGTGAGACCTTATATAGACAGGTGTGTGCCTTTCCAAATCATGTCCAATCAATTGAATTTACCACAAGTGGACTCCAATCAAGATGTAAAAACATCTCAAGGATGATCAATGGAAACAGGAGGCAACTGAGCTCAATTTTGAGTCTCATAGCAAAGGGTCTGAATACTTATGTAAATAAGGTGTTTCTGTTTTTTATTTTTAATACATTTGAAATGTCTAAAAACCGGTTTTTGCTTCGACATTATGGGTATTGTGTGTAGATTGCTGAGGGAAAACAATTATTTAATCAATTTTAAAATAAGGCTGTAACGTAACAAAATGTGGAAAAAGTCAAGGGGTCTGACTACTTTCCGAAGGCACTGTATAACATTTCTGAGTTCCTGCTACATATCCTTGAGGTGTCGTATTATTTTCAAACCCTTCTAAAATCTCAGCATGTAGATTGGCCTTACTCTCAGAATCTCAGAGGCAGATGAACATAAGATTAGAACTGAAAAACACTATACATTCTTATTTTACAGTTTTTTCCAACTGCTTACACACGTTTTCAAAACTATGTCTCCTTTTTTCAAAACTCTACACACAATTCCCAAAACTGCACACACAAAATGCTAAATGCCTCACATCTCCTTCAAAATGTAACACTTCATTCAAAATGCCATAAACACATGTCAGAATGAAGCATTTGCATCAAATGGCAAACACTACTTTCATAATAGTAAATTTTTGGATATACCATGTAAACACTGTTGTTCTAAATCTAAAGCCCTTTGGTCTTTCATAGGCTTATATATACATTCCAATACAATGTTCTACAGTGAAAGTAATCTGCTGAGAGGGGTAACAAGTACACTGTAAACACCAAACACCAATGCAATGTAGAAACAGAAAATATTTATTAGGCCAAACATTACTGTTGTATACAGTAGCATACAACAAAACCATAAACATATGTAAACCAAAAGTATATTCTTTAGAATACAGTAAAGAACACAAAAGTGTGTGTGGGGTCCGTGGGGGGGGGGGGCAGTCCAGGAATTGGTAGGCGGGGGGGGGGGGGGGGGGCAGTCACCAGTGCTAAGCTACGCTTCATCTCTTCTCCGGGCTGGGTCTGGTCACAATACTTCGTCCACATCACAAGATACGTTTTCTCTTGCCAAACATCGAGGGAAGTATCTCCTAGCATGGCGTATCCAACCTTGGACAGAGGCAACCTCTATGTCCCCACATGCGTCCTCCATTGCCTGGAGATGCGGCATGCGGGCATAGGGTTGGCAATCATACACTTTCCAGCGCCAGGCTGAAAATAATTCCTCTATGGGATTTAGAAAAGGTGAATATGGGGGTAGGTACAAAACTACAAATTGTGGATGGGTGGCAAACCAGTTTTGGGCCAGAACAGCCCGGTGAAAACTAACATTGTCCCATATAACCACAAATCTAGCAGGCTCCTGATATGGATCAGGGACAAGCATTGTGTAAATTGCATCCAGAAAAGTGAGGATATGGCCGGTGTTGTACGGACCCAGTGTGGCATTGTGATGGAGGACCCCGTTTTGAGTGATGGCAGCACACATAGTTATATTACCCCCACGCTGTCCAGGGACATTGGTAATTGCCCTCTGTCCTATTACATTTATTCCGCGGCGCCTGGTTTTGGTGAGGTTAAAGCCAACCTCATCCACATAAATAAATGTACATGGGCATCCATCTCCAATACTCTCTGTAACAGACAAAAGGATATACAGATGAGTAAATATGGTATGTCTGAAGTACTGGAAGTAGTGTTGCATACATACCTCTACAAAGTAATGTCGCAGATTCTTGACTCTGTCAGAGTTTCTCTCAAATGGCACCTTGTAAAGTTTTTTCATCGTCACTTGGTGCCATTGGAGGATGCGTTGTATGGTCGACAGGCTTACAGCATTGATGTTGTTAAATATGGTGTCATTATTCAAGATATGCTCTCTTATCTCTCAAATCCTAATTGCATTGTTGGCCAAAACCATATTTATAATTGCAGTCTCTTGTACATCTGTAAACAAACGTCCTCGTCCTCCATGATGTCTTTGCCTTTCCACTCTGTACAGAATTCAAACACAGTATGTGTTCAGCATAGGAACTGTAAACAATGTACACAAAAATGTAGTACAGCATGATAACCAACCTCATTCATTCAATGCAGTGCAGTACATGGATGGCTTAGAGTTACAAATGTTTATGCAATACTATGCAGTCATACGTATTTTACAGTACATTACTCTAATGCTAAAATAGTCATTAGATAGTTGCATACCTGTTCTCATTTCTGAAGGTTCGAATTATGGACGCCACTGTAAATCGACTCAAGTTGGGCTGGACTCTCAGTCCAGCCTCTCTCATGGTCAAACCGTGGTTGATCACATGATCAACAAGTGTTGCCCTAATCTCATCAGAGATGGCTCTCCTTCCTTCTCTTCTTTGCCCTCGTCCTCTTCCTCTTCCTCCTCCTCCTCCTCCTCCTCCTCCTCCAACTCTTCATCTTTGAATTTGTCCTCGTTGTTGTCCCCTGCCTCTCCCTCCTACTCCTCTTGCTCTGTCCATTGTTGGCATCCATTGTTCAAAACAGTCCTATACTACAGTAAAGCAGTGATTGGTTAGTGATCAGTAAAGCAATTAGTGTTTGAACATTCGAGGAGAGTGTGTTTGACCTGGTGAATAAGTGTAGCATTTTGATTGGTTGTGTTTGGAAAAGGAAAGCAAGTCACTTCCTGTTAGATTTTTGTGTTTTAGGTAGAGAATTGTGTGTAGTGTTTTGAAAAAAGTGTTTTATGCAATTGACAACTGAGTCAAAGGCTGAGAAATAGCTTATGGTTTTGGAGATTTGGTGTGTAGTTTTGCACTTTGAGTGAGAAGTTTCAAAAATCGTGTGACATGAAAAGATGTTGTGTGTAAGCAGTTGGAAAAAACTGTAACATCAATTATTTAAATTCGAGGACAATTATTGCTGTGAATGTTTGTTTTGGTTTTAATTTGTGTGAGTGTGTCTGGTTGCATGCTATTTGTAGTCCTTTAATAAATAATGGATGCATCATTTCTAGAGCAGATGCTGTTTGAACGATTGTTTGTGTGTGTGTGTGTGTGTGCGTGTGTGTGTGTGTGTGTGTGTGGTGTGTGTGTGTGTGTGTGTGTGTGTGTGTGTGTGTGTGTGTGTGTGTGTGTGTGTGTGTGTGTGTGTGTGTGTGTGTGTGTGTGTGTGTGTGTGTGTGTGTGTGTGTGTGTGTGTGTGTGTGTGTGTGTGTGTGTGTGTGTGTGTGTGTGTGTGTGTGTGTGTGTGTGTGTGTGTGTGTGTGTGTGTGTGTGGTGTGTGTGTGTGTGTGTGTGTTTATGTGTGTTAATGAGTGTTTCCTGCTAATGTCTGTGCAGCCATGGGTAATCTTGAGTGAGTCCATTGGCTATGTGTGGGTGAAGGAAAGTATGCAACAGAAGCAGAGACTTCAAGACTGATGGCCATAGAGAAAACATCATTGGGATTGATGACCTCAGAAAAGGCGAATGGGGCAGGATAGGCTCTG
This sequence comes from Coregonus lavaretus, assembly GCF_964263955.1. NCBI lineage: Eukaryota > Metazoa > Chordata > Actinopteri > Salmoniformes > Salmonidae > Coregonus > Coregonus lavaretus. The sequence goes on from NW_028157505.1 coordinate 8,677, forward strand.
TGTGTGTGTGTGTGTGTGTGTGTGTGTGTGTGTGTGTGTGTGTGTGTGTGTGTGTGTGTGTGTGTGTGTGTGTGTGTGTGTGTGTGTGTGTGTGTGTGTGTGTGTGTGTGTGTGTGTGTGTGTGTGTGTGTGTGTGTGTGTGTGTGTGTGTGTGTGTGTGTGTCTGTGTGTGTGTCTGTGTGTTTACCAGATGTTCTTATCCAGAGCAACTTAGAGTCATCAAATGCAGCGACTGTCAACCTAATCAGTTCTCTATGTCCTTTCTCATCTGCTGACTGCAAGGAAAAGTATAGCTCTGTTCAATCCATTTCTACACTTACTGACAGTATATTGTGGTATTGACACTTGCCACCACAAGCTGTGGTAAAAAAAAAAAAAAAAAATATTCACACTCACACACACAGACACAGAGAGAGAGAGAGAGAGAGAGAGAGAGAGAGAGAGAGAGAGAGTTTTTTAGGTTTAATAATGTGACAGTGGACTCCACATTACAGAACTGCCTACCATTGTGTTGGATGGTAATGTATTCCAGAGTTCAAGCCAAAAACACATTATTTTACTTTATTATAACACATGTTGATGTCACCTCATACCTCCAGCATGCCAAACTGTGTAACCCTGTGTGCACGTGTGAGACAGACTTATTTTCCCTTCGCCACATCTTTTGAAACCCACTGAATAATGGGGGATCAAACCGATGGATTGACCTAAATAAATTAAAAGCATGAAATCATCCATCTTTCAAAAAACTAATAAAAGAATAGGTGCATTTAAGATGTTAGAGTAGCCTAATTACTGCGATCTGCATATGAGGGTGCGCGTGCTAGACCGCCCCTGGCGCTGTTTTTACTGAGTGTGTCTGCCTTTATCAATTTTCTCCTAGCATGGGTAATGGGAAGTCTGGCAGGCGTGCAGCTAAAGCGCAGCAGACAATATGCTGAAAGACGGCGCTGCTTTTGAATAATAAATGATGCGCTTTTATAGCGCCTCTAAAACGCCTGTGATGGTACAATATGAAAAGGCTATGATAAGTAATAGTGCATTTAGAAAGGATCTAGTATGTTTTTATTACTACGTTTTAAAAAGCACCGAACGAGGGAGACGGAGCGCGGGAAATTGGTTGAATGAGGAGGGGTTGGAGTGAGAGAGATATCAGTATGATTGCAATAAATGGAATGGACGAGAAAAGAGCGGAAATAACCTGCTTAATGAAAGTTCACCATCTCTCGCTATTTTTCTGCGCCACTCTTGTCTCATCTTATGAAATATTAACTACGTTGTTATATAACGCTCTAAAGTTGAATGCCCTTTCATAGGTTTCAGATGACTTGGTTTTTCTTGTCGTTCTCTACCATATTATTTTCTGTATTTTCTGGCTTTTAACGGAGAAGCTTTTCATTTAGTTTACATTGTGCGTCCTGTGCGCCTTCTGCTGTGTGCGGTCAGATTGTCAAATAGTACATTTTACTGATGGATTTGAGGTCAACGACCGAGTATACAGAATGTGGCATGCTTTTCCCTCGCCCTTCAGTGCCCCCCCCCCCCCCCCCCCCCCATTTATTCCAGGCATTTTTAATGCCCTACATAGAAGGAATAGGCCTAGGCGGCAGTTAGCCTAACGTTGGGTCAGTAACCGAAATGTCGCTGGTTCGAATCCCCGAAACGACTAGGTGAAATATCTGTCGATGTGCCCTTGAGCAAGACACTAAACCCTAATTGCTCCTGTAAGTCGCTATACGTAATACATTAAACTAAAATTGGGGGTTATGCAATATGCATTGGAAACAATACATGTAAATTATTAAAATATGCACATAAAGCAAGGGTCAGGGAGGGCTCCGGACTGGCCATGAAGGGTTATCCATGTCAACCACTAAGCGCCATCAGCATTCACTAATGGTCTTTAAAATATCAACTACTTCAAAGTAAACTGATTTTTCCTCGGCCAGCTCCAATCCCCTGAAGCTAATCAAACGCCTCGGCCAGGCCCAAGGAGCATAATCGCTTTTACTCGGCAGATTACAAGGAGCCACTTAGATCCAATGTCAGCAGATCCGGTGTCCTGTCCTGTGCTCCCTATTCAGTTAGCGCGTGGAGTGGAAACTACCCCCCCCCCCCCCCGTGAATAAACGAGGTCCCACTGCCACTCTTGACCTGCAGCACGAAGTAAAGCCACGAAATCTTCAAAAACTAAACAAACTTGAGCTTTGTTTAAAATTAATTCGCATTACGAAAGAAACATTAGGCTAAATGGCTATATTTTCTATTAATCAAATATACCAAACACCAGGCCAAATTCTAGCATATAGCCTAACCTAAAGCATAATAAACCGTTGCGATGCATGTGATTTTTAATAGTCTAGTTATTTTCGAACTAAAATAAACCATGGCTTTTACGCACAAAGCCATGGTCTACGTGCCCATCAGTTTTTACATATCAGGGCTAATACAAGTTATAGGCTATTATATGCCTTCATGCGTAGCCTAGTATTTAGCATTGAAACGACCAGCCACTTCGTTGGAGTGGAATTTAAACTTCATCAACAGCCTATCAACGACTATAGCCGATGCGTAGTGCATTGCCCAAATTGGGCTTGCAAGCTCAAAGCTCAAATTCGCTATTGATATATGAATCTGACAACGAATGAAACGTTATTTGAAAATAATATGAAGTCAGTTTATTTTCGTTTAATCAAACACTTGTTTAGTAGGCTACCTGGCCTACCATTTAACTTCCACTCTGATTATAATCAAGATAACCGCTGCCCCAGTGAAAAGCCAATGCACAAGGTCTGTAAAGAAGTTAATTTAGCCTATGTTGTGTCCAATCCACTATTAGTAGCGGGTGATAAGACATTCTGCAGCCCTCAGTTCCCTCTGTATCGATGTTTCTCAATTAAGCATAAGCCTGCATTCTTATTTAGCTTGCATTGACCATTCAGAATTGACCACCGTCACCATGCCACCACCACCAATGGCGTGTGGGACGATGCCAATATGATGCCTCCTTTATAGGCTTGCTAGCCATGAAAGCATTTTGTTATGATCATTTTGTGTAGGCTTCCACTTAATTGTAATTAATAGTCCTACATTATTTCGATCCAAAGCGAATGGATAACGGTTGTAGAATAAACCCATAGCCTATCAAAAGACAAAATAGGCTATGGACTTTTTACATTTACATTTTAGTCATTTAGCAGACGCTCTTATCCAGAGCGACTAACAGTTAGTGAGTGCATACATTTTTCATACTTTTAAAGTAGAAACTCAAATTATACAAATCAGAATTTGGATAAGCCACTGATGTAGAAATAGGCTAATTAGGAATGCATAATCATTAGGCCAATAAAAGCAGTGTCATTAAATCTCCGAAAGCATTCCCTGTTTTATAAACGGTGTTTATGATACACTATAACTACGCATAATTGTTAGTCGACTATACAGACAATAAAGATGTTAATGAATCCGCCACAATGTGTGCTTTTTAAAAAATTATGTCACTTTGGAATGTTCCGTTAGCTCGCATTCAATTCAGCAAAATAAAGTTAAAACTTCAACCAATGATGTGGCGGAAAAGCTCCTCCAACCAATAGGAAGAGGGAAAGAGGAAACATTATTGCGGGCGCGGGGTGTGGGCAGAGGAGAATTGTCCCAAGTAGCGATTGCCCTGCATAGCAAAATCAACGTGCAAAACCAAAATCAACGTACACAACTTCATCAAATTTCAGATGGACGGATCCTTCAGAGCCGCGAAGGATGGTGGAAAACTCGCTGCCATAGAAGGCCATAGCAAGCAAACTATCCAAAACGAGCTTTAAAAGGGAAAGAGCTAGATGCTTAACCCAACATAACCAATTTTTACTCGTACACATCGTTCCTTTTGCATCATCGGCTCTGTCCGAGGACTGCATAAAGGGGCTGGAAAGGTTCTTGGAGCGAGAATGGAGCGGGCGCCAAGCATAAGCCCCAGCGGCGTAAGTCAGCCCCCACAACCTGCCCAGCATGAACCTATTAGTTTCGGCATTGACCAGATTCTCAGTGGTACCGACCAGGACGGATCACAGAACACGACCCGGAATGTTTCGAATACTGGCAACTCCACAAGTGGAGGAGGTTACCAGCTCGGTAGTCCAACTGGAGCCAGTGTAGCGCCCTTCACTTCGCTTTCCGGTTCTTTCCATGGCATTGCATCATCATACGAGGAATCAAGTGCATACGGAGTGAACTTGACTTTCACCCCAGGAGGGGTGATACGCGTCCCGGCGCACAGGCCGCTGGCCGCCGCAGTGCCTCCTTCTTTAGCCAGCGCGGTACCGGGGCTAGGCAGCATCAGCTTCCCCTGGATGGAGAACAGCCAAAGATTTGCAAAGGAAAGATTTGCAGGTAAACTATCTCCATTCAAAGTGTATTTTACTCTATTCACCAGGATGTGGTAATTTCCATTTTAAATCGGTAAATTCAGGGTTTTCGTATGCTAGTCTATTCTTTTTCAAAGATGAATTTTCATTTCACTCATGGAGTTGAAATGGAATTGACCAGGTCCACAAATAAAGTATACTGGACTAGTCTAATCAGTTGAACCACATGAACTTGCATTTTAGTCTAATTATGAAAGCTTTATATTGAGGGAAAATGTGTAGGCCTGGGCTACATGTTGACAGAAATAAAATCAACAATAGCATACAAAACAAATATTTGATGAAAAACAGATCTAAATAATTAAATATTCTTATTTCAAAGTAAAGTTTAACTCAAAGGATAAAGCCTGACAAAAAAATTAAAATACACTTTTAAATGTGGGGTAGGCCTATAGAAATACTGGCCGAATTAGGGCCGTTCTCTTAAAGCGATTCATTCGGCACAAGTTACAATACTTTGCAGTTTTCACCAATTGGTAGAGCATGGCGCTTGTAACGCCAGGGTAGTGGGTTCGATCCCCGGGACCACCCATACGTAAAAATGTATGCACGCATGACTGTAAGTCGCTTTGGATAAAAGCATCTGCTAAATGGCATATTATTATTATTATTATTATTAAAACTATGCCAATTAATGTATCATAAGACACAACTTTCTTACAGGTTTTACCACAAAATGTAACAAGCAAATATCAACTGATCACAAATATCAAATTGCAACCAGTGTAATTCTAATAAATAAACACAAACTGTAGACTCGCACTGAACAATAATTATTTCGCTTTTTAACCATTTAGAACCGTCAATGAAAATAAAAACATTTTATCCACATTTTGAATAATATTTCGATTGATTAAATCGATAGGAGGGATGCGCTCTTATCGAAATTGCTACGATACATTGCACAAGTGTTTCAGACATCTTCATATAGTCTATTAGCTACACCAAAACCCAATTCTATTTGGCTACTACTGAAGGAACTGTTTTGTGTGTGTTTGTGTGTGTGTGTGTGTGTGTGTGTGTGTGTGTGTGTGCGTGTGTGTATTTATTAAGGATTCTCATTAGCTGCTGCCTTACTCTTCCTGGGGTCAAGCAACATTAAGGCAGTTATATACAATTAAAAATATTACATGACATTACATTTCATAACACTTTTCACAACACATTAAGTGTGTGCCCTCAGGCCACTACTCTACTACCACATATCTACAATACAAATCCATGTGTACGTGTGTGTAGAGTGCGTGTGTTAGCATGTACATATGTACAGTGGGGAAAAAAAGTATTTAGTCAGCCACCAATTGTGCAAGTTCTCCCACTTAAAAAGATGAGAGAGGCCTGTAATTTTCATCATAGGTACACGTCAACTATGACAGACAAAATGAGAAAAAAAAATCCAGAAAATCACATTGTAGGATTTTTAATGATTTTATTGGCATATGATGGTGGAAAATAAGTATTTGGTCAATAACAAAAGTTTCTCAATGCTTTGTTATATACCCTTTGTTGGCAATGACACAGGTCAAACGTTTTCTGTAAGTCTTCACAAGGTTTTCACACACTGTTGCTGGTATTTTGGCCCATTCATCCATGCAGATCTCCTCTAGAGCAGTGATGTTTTGGGGCTGTCGCTGGGCAACACAGACTTTCAACTCCCTCCAAAGATTTTCTATGGGGTTGAGATCTGGAGACTGGCTAGGCCACTCCAGGACCTTGAAATGCTTCTTACGAAGCCACTCCTTCGTTGCCCGGGCGGTGTGTTTGGGATCATTGTCATGCTGAAAGACCCAGCCACATTTCATCTTCAATGCCCTTGCTGATGGAAGGAGGGTTTCACTCAAAATCTCACGATACATGGCCCCATTCATTCTTTCCTTTACACGGATCAGTCGTCCTGGTCCCTTTGCAGAAAAACAGCCCAAAAGCATGATGTTTCCAACCCCATGCTTCACAGTAGGTATGGTGTTCTTTGGATGCAACTCAGCATTCTTTGTCCTCCAAACATGACGAGTTGAGTTTTTACCAAAAAGTTATATTTTGGTTTCATCTGACCATATGACATTCTCCCAATCCTCTTCTGGATCATCCAAATGCACTTCAGACGGGCCTGGACATGTACTGGCTTAAGCAGGGAGACACGTCTCGCACTGCAGGATTTGAGTCCCTGGCGGCGTAGTGTGTTACTGATGGTAGGCTTTGTTACTTTGGTCCCAGCTCTCTGCAGGTCATTCACTAGGTCCCCCCGTGTGGTTCTGGGATTTTTGCTCACCGTTCTTGTGATCATTTTGACCCCACTGGGTGAGATCTTGCGTGGAGTCCCAGATCGAGGGAGATTATCAGTGGTCTTTTATGTCTTCCATTTCCTAATAATTGCTCCCACAGTTGATTTCTTCAAACCAAGCTGCTTACCTATTGCAGATTCAGTCTTCCCAGCCTGGTGCAGGTCTACAATTTTGTTTTTGGTGTCCTTTGACAGCTCTTTGGTCTTGGCCATTGTGGAGTTTGGAGTGTGACTGTTTGAGGTTGTGGACAGGTGTGTTTTATACTGATAACAAGTTCAAACAGGTGCCATTAATACAGGTAACGAGTGGAGGACAGAGGAGCCTCTTAAAGAAGAAGTTACAGGTCTGTGAGAGCCAGAAATCTTGCTTGTTTGTAGGTGACCAAATACTTATTTTCCACCATAATTTGCAAATAAATTCATTAAAAATCCTACAATGGGATTTTCTGGAAAAAAATTTCTCAACTTGTCTGTCATAGTTGACGTGTACCTATGATGAAAATTACAGGCCTCTCTCATCTTTTTAAGTGGGAGAACTTGCACAATTGGTGGCTGACTAAATACTTTTTTCCCCCACTGTATGTGTGTGTCTGTGCCCGTGTGTGTGTCTCTTCACAGTCCCCGTGTATGTGTGTGTGCGTGTCTTGCTAAACGGGAAATATTACAATTATAAGTGTATTATTATTATTATTATTATATATTGGGGTATAGCCTAACACAATGTGCATTTATTAATCAATTAATCTGTTTGCTTTTTGGATTTATGTTTCTATTTATTTAAACTAAATGTTTACATGGAACATCTAATGTAACTGAGAGTAGATTATTCTTATTACGTTACAAGCTACGTATTCTTTTCAACAGAAATTAACTTATAATAGATAATTGGGCAATATGGTAGCCTACTGTTTGCCTTATCCGTTATTATATAGTAACGTTGTAATAAAATAATCGGGACACTCCAAAAAGTAAAAAGTAAAATAGGAGAACCTCTTCATCTGAAACGTAAATGTTTCCCATTCTGTGTCCCAGTGGATGGCCTGTAATATTTATCAGGACTTTTGTTTTTCTTCTGGGAGGAACTATGCAGATGTAAAGTGTCATTAATATTGCAGGAGGGTTATATATGATTGTGTGTCAGCCTTTTGTGACGAAAGCAAGAAGCTCTCCACATCAGAAATGAATGGGGAAAACACACCTCTTTTCATCAACATCCTCAGCATAATTAACTGTCAATGTATAGGCCTATAAATATTCAGAATATTACATCACTATTACAGCAATCTTTCTGCTACTATAAACCACTATAAAAACCCATTGTATAAGTTGAAATATAATAAAATATCTGGATTTTTACTTGTATTTAACTAAACATGGACTTAGACTGAATTGATCATTTTGTTTGAAAATAGATAATACTTAAGAATATGGTGAACATGGATTTAGTGTTGATTAGAATTAGAATAGCATTATTCAAAGGCAAAAATAGGCCTCTAAAGACCCGTAAAACACTCAAACATTCCAGCTCTATGAGAGAGAAGAGGGGGAAATATTAGTAGGTCAAACCAATGAGCGTGTGAATTTATTTAGATTTTAGATTACATTTACAATACAATGTTCTTCAACAAATTGAACACAACACAAGATCCTGTCAACCTGTGCATGACTTGCTCTCTTTGTTTGTCCAATGTCCCTTCCTCACACACACACACACACACACACACACACACACACACACACACACACACACACACACACACACACACACACACGCAAACCTACACACACATAGCTGCACTGACGCCATTCACAGTGGCCAGGCGAATCGGTCACCCCTACCAGAACCGCACCCCTCCGAAGAGGAAGAAGCCGCGGACATCCTTCTCCCGCGTGCAGATCTGTGAGCTGGAGAAACGCTTCCACAGACAGAAGTACCTAGCCAGCGCTGAGCGGGCTGCTCTCGCCAAGACCCTCAAGATGACCGACGCACAGGTCAAGACCTGGTTTCAGAACCGCAGGACCAAGTGGAGGTGAGACACTGGGCTGGAGAAGGGGAGGGAGAGAGATGAGGATGATTTGTTTTCCATGTGGTTTCTCTGGAGAAAGAGGATGATCTAGTATGGGTTCACTCTCTATCAGTGGCCAACACAACAGCACATCATCAATTACCACTTTCTAATGTCAGTTTCCAATTTTGAGAATTATAGCTTGAATAAAACTGCAATATCACCAGTAACTTAGAGTTCTAATACATGTTATAGAGGTGTGCTAAGGCCCTAGATAACCTAGTTTATCAATGCTAATGCGCACCCAATAACTCATGTGCACTCAACCTAACAGGCATATTCACCCCCTTTATGTTACTGACAGCTAAGCCTCCCCAACCCAACCTGTCTTTTCCCACCATAACCTTCTACAGTCAGAACAGAAGTCTGGGGACAGTCCATGGATTGTACTTTTCCTAATACCTTTCATTCAGCTCCATAGAGTGTAATTAACATTGTACTAAGTGTTTGGATCAAAGAGTTTGTGGCATTTGGAAAATATGTCTTGACAGTGTTGGCGATAAAACATTCAGATTTTAATAGCTTATCAAATATGAACTGGATCACTTGCACAACCACACTACAGCGCAGGCTACACAATAACATGTAATGTAGGCAACACAATAAAATGTGATGTTATATCGGGGAAAGAGCATTTTTGGAACAAATGCAATAAAATAGAATACAATAATCAATGTTAAGAGAGTTAGTTTGATAGGGCTAGGTTTATGAGTATTGCCAAGTATTGTTATGGCTCTAGTGTCATCTGTGTTATTTGTTGAGTAAGATGTACTGTAGTAGGACTACCAATTGACTCATGACAAAAATAAATTAGCCTATAGCCTATCTTATGTTGGGCTAGGATTAATCTACGTATGCTATGTCAGCACACATATCTGCATTATTATTTCTATTCGACAAAGAAAACCATAGGTTATATAGCTAACAAGTGTAACTAGCCTATTTTATGGTAATATCATTATAAAACATAGTTTAACATATCCTAACCTAGCATTTATTTTTGGCAGTCATCAGCTGCGAAAAAAGGCACGCTGTTGTGCTCACAGTAGCTTAGGCCTAAACACTGTTAATAAAAGATGTCAGGCTCAGCGCAGATTTACAAATGTGAATAAATGCAACGTTGTAGGCCTATTATGAAACAATTTGGCGCTAGATTAATTGTACCGACCATTCTTCGATTTTCAGAAATTATTAATGTGATAATACCAGCTACTTCCCCGACATGAGGTTGCTGTTGGAATGTGTCAAAGGTCAAACAACAAATAATAAATTAGGCCTACCAATTTTATATGTTTGCAAATTTACCTAAACATAAGGATAACACCAATCTGTTACTATTTTGATAGTGCTTTCTACAAAATATAAAATATTCACAGAAAAGTTCTGTTACAAATGTTATCTTCAAGAGTGGCTCCATCTTGAGTGCAATCATGTGCAATCAGGTTTTGTTTGGCAACATTGGTTAGTGTCCTCTCTGGTTTCTCCCATGTGTCATTATGGCTCATGCCAGTGTGGTGTCTCTCCTGCTGTACTGCACCAACCATGTGTCCCTGTTCTGATGTTGGCCTCGATGTCTCTGGGTGCATCACATTTTCTCTCTGTATGGCCAAGTCCTCTAACAGTGAATCTTAATAAGTGTCCTGTCTGCGTCTGTCCTGTCCCTGTCCTCTCCTTACCTGCCCTGTATTCGTTGCCAGGCGACAGACGGCTGAGGAGAGGGAAGCGGAGCGTCAGCAGGCCAATCGGCTGATGATCCAGCTGCAGCACGATGCCTTCCAGAAGTCCCTGAGCGATTCGGTTCTGTCCGATCCACTTTGCATCCACAACTCCTCCCTGTTCGCACTGCAGAACCTGCAGCCGTGGGCCTCTGAGGAAGCAGCAAAGATGGGCAGTGTCACCGCTCTAGTGTGACAGGTTGGGGCCCTCTGGACATTACACACTCTGACTGGTCAAAAAGCTTACTGACTGATATCTAAGAAACTGCACCAAGGTGACCGACCCGTGAGCAAAGTGAATTGAGTGATTTATTATTGTCCTTCCAGAACATAGCCAAACTGTGTCTGAGGGAGTCTGAAGATGAAACAAAAACTCAGTAGTTTCCTACCCTGATATGATCTGGCCATGCAGAATGTATGCTGTATGGGTCCTTGTGTCAGATAATTCCTGGGTGGTAGCTTATGACCTGTGGCGATGTACGTGACACACATCACTGAGCCAGCCCCATCATTCCAAACAGACATATTGACTGACTGACGCAGCACAGATTGGCTAATTTCTTCCTCCCACGTCCCATCTGTTCATTCACCACTAGTTACACTACCAGCTCTGTGCCCTTGCATCTTAAAGCTGACCAGTCTGCAAAGGATGAGAAAATTGATGGGAAATGGAGAGAGAAAGAGAATATACTATTTGGAGAATATATAAACCTTTGTTGTTGCATGGAATGAATCTCATCATCCTCTCCTTTTCCATCTTGAATTAAATCTAATTTCCTCTCCGGACTGCTAGTAAGAAGGATTTTTGTATTGACGGACATTGGCAACACTGATCCTAGAAAGCCACTGAATGTACGTACACGTACAGGCTTCCATTCCAATCTACTATCACTCTAAAGCTCAATTAGGGGGCATGCAGTGGTTACATTTGAATAAGAAGGGAAACTATAAAACCAGATATCTACAAGTGAAATATTGTAGGATCGACTGCTTACTGTTCTATTGGGATAGTGTTTAGTTTTGTCTGGACATCCAAAACCAGATAACTGCTACCTCTTTAAACAGGATCCACCCAGAACACTAGCAATACATATCATTTTTTATATATAATTAATTGAAGGGTTAATACACAGCTCAAGGGCTATTTTAGAATAATAATATTTGCCAGTCGAGCAAGAAGCTGTTTTATTCATGTCAGGCTGGACCCATTCACTGGGAAGAGACGTGCATGAGGGTGGCATACTAGACCTGAGACTTGTCCTATGAGACATCTGAGAATGTTTGATGTAGTGTAATAGATGGACAGGATGCCTCCCTATGTATTATACTTTGTATTTGATAAATATGTAAATAACTAAACAAAACCTAATAACAAAAAATGATTATCTTGTTTTTGCTTTGAATCACTCTCTTTATTTTCCTGTGCCCTTCTATTGGTCTCCATAGCTACTGTATTGTTTACATATACAATAGAATATCTGCACAACATGCTCATTACACACAAATACCATGAAAACTGAACTGCACCATAAATATCCATATCACTAACGCTATCTCGGACAAAAACACATTGACCAGGGCAGATTTAGCCTATACGACAAATCTAAGGCACTTACAGGTGGTGAGGAGATCCACAGAGACCATAAAAAGGCTCTCCCCATTAAATCCCCTCTCCCTGAGTGCTGCAGACTCACATTCAGCTGACCTGGGGGAGATGGATAGGTCTGTGTGTTGTGTCCATTATGAATGTGGTCCAAAACTAAATCAGAATATATATCTCAGCATCCCCATTTAAAGCTACAGAATCACCAATAGCTCTTTGTATGGTAGGACTATTCATAGCCACACACAGTAGAGCTGCGCAGACGTGATGTTGCAACAGGACTAACCCTCTTCCTGACAGTCTGATGCCATTAGGGAGAGCAGCCATTAATAAAGCCTCTCTGTTCAGGTTAACTGATACAGGAAGTATCCAGGTCTGGGGGGAGGATGAGATGTGATCACCCCTCATGGATGCAACACAACCAAGGCTGCCGGGCAAAGGGCTGACTTGTACACTAGCCCCCTTTGTTGGCCAGAGTCTATACTGACTCGTAGGGGAATGAGACGCCGTGACATCCCAAACCTACAAACATACTGACTTTGTCTAGTACAGGGTGTCGTCCCACCGCAGTCAAGGACTTGGACACAATGGAGTTGTCATCGGTGATAGAGAGGTCCTGGAGCTGGCAGGCCTTCAAGGAAGGAATAGCAGCGCTGTCTAGTATCAGAGATGTCTGCCAGACACAGAGATAATAGGCAAAATGTCAGAGGTGAAGTGGGACGAAAATACTTGAGAACCATCTGATGAGAGACCATATCAAATCAAATCAAATCAAATGTTATTGGCCACATGCGCCGAATACAACAGGTGCAGACATTACAGTGAAATGCTTACTTACAGCCCTTAACCAACAGTGCATTTATTTTTAATTAAAAAGTAAAATAAAACAACAACAAAAAATGTGTTGAGAAAAAAAGAGCAGAAGTAAAATAAAATAACAGTAGGGAGGCTATATATACAGGGGGGTACCGGTGCAGAGTCAATGTGCAGGGGCACCGGCTAGTTGAGGTAGTTGAAATAATATGTACATGTGGGTAGATTTAAAGTGACTATGCATAAATAATTAACAGAGTAGCAGCAGCGTAAAAAGATTGGGTGGGGGGGCAGTGCAAATAGTCCGGGTAGCCATGATTAGATGTTCAGGAGTCTTATGGCTTGGGGGTAGAAGCTGTTGAGAAGTCTTTTGGACCTAGACTTGGCACTCCGGTACCGCTTGCCGTGCGGTAGCAGAGAGAACAGTCTATGACTAGGGTGGCTGGAGTCTTTGACAATTTTGAGGGCCTTCCTCTGACACCGTCTGGTATAGAGGTCCTGGATGGCAGGAAGCTTGGCCCCAGTGATGTACTGGGCCGTACGCACTACCCTCTGTAGTGCCTTGCGGTCGGAGGCCAAGCAGTTGCCATACCACATATGAGGATGTGACAGACCAAGTGATTTTGTGTATGGAGAAAAACAAATGAGACCTAGTACAGAGCCCCCCTAGTGGACACCAGTAGTAATAAGGTAAGGTGAGGACCATGGCCGCGGAATATGTTTTGGGGTGGGGGTGCTGAGGAGTATTTTTCTCTGCTCATACAGGATAATAAAAGGCCTAGTTCACAAAGTGTATTTTGGGGGAGGGGGGTGGGATTTATCAGGGGGTGCTGCAGCACCCCTACTTCCCGTGTCTATGGTGAGGACCTTTCCATGTCACCTGGTAGGAGCCAGGTGTAATGCCAACAAAGAGTGCAGAGCCTGAGACGTACAGTTGAAGTCGGAAGTTTACATACACCTTAGCCAAATACATTTAAACTCAGTTTTTCACAATTCCTGACATTTAATCCTAGTAAAAATTCCCTGTCTTAGGTCAGATAGGATCACAACTTTATTTTAAGAATGTGAAACGTCGGAATAATAGTAGAGATAATTATTTATTTCAGCTTTTATTTATTTCATCACATTCCCAGTGGGTCAGAAGTTTACATACACTCAATTAATATTTGCCACCCCCGTGCTTCACGGTTGGGATTGTGTTCTTCGGCTTGCAAGCGTACCCCTTTTTCCTCCAAACAAAACGATGGTCATTATGGCCAAACAGTTCAATTTTTGTTTCATCAGACCAGAGGACATTTCTCCAAAAAGTACGATCTTTGTCCCCATGCGCAGTTGCAAACCATAGTCTGTTTTTTTTATGGCGGTTTTGAGCAGTGGCTTCTTCCTTGCTGAACGGCCTTTCAGGTTATGTTGATATAGGACTCGTTTTACTGTGGATATAGATACTTTTGTACCTGTTTCCTCCAGCATCTTCACAAGGTCCTTTGCTGTTGTTCTGGGATTGATTTGCACTTTTCGCACCAAAGTACGTTCATGTCTAGGAGACAGAACGCGTCTCCTTCCTGAGCTGTATGGTCCCATAGTGTTTATACTTGCGTACTATTGTTTGTACAGATGAACGTGGTACCTTCAGGCGTTTGGAAATTGCTCCCAAGGATGGAAGCCTACACATTTTTTTCTGAGGTCTTGGCTAATTTCTTTTGAATTTCCCGTGATGTCAAACAGAGGCACTGAGTTTGAAGGTAGGCCTTGAAATACATCCACAGGTACACCTCCAATTGACTCAAATTATGTAAATTAGCCTATCAGAAGCTTCTAAAGCCATTACATCATTTTCTGGAATTTTCCAAGCTGTTTGAAGGCACAGTCAACTTAGTGTATGTAAACTTCTGACCCACTGGAATTGTGATACAGTGAATTATAAGAGAAATAATCTTTCTGTAAACAATTGTTGGAAAAATTACTTGTGTCATGCACAAAGTAGATGTCCTAACCAACTTGCCAAAACTATAGTTAATAAGAAATTTGTGGAGTGGTTGAAAAACGAGTTTTAATGACTCCAACCTACAGTGAGGGAAAAAAATATTTGATCCCCTGCTGATTTTGTACATTTGCCCACTGACAAAGAAATGATCAGTCTATAATTTTAATGGTAGGTATATTTGAACAGTGAGAGACAGAATAACAACAAAAAAATCAGAAAAATGCATGTCAAAAATGTTATAAATTGATTTGCATTTTAATAAGGGAAATAAGTATTTGACCCCTCTGCAAAACATGATTTAGTACTTGGTTGAAAAACCCTTGTTGGCAATCACAGAGGTCAGACGTTTCTTGTAGTTGGCCACCAGATTTGCACACATCTCAGGAGGGATTTTGTCCCACTCCTCTTTGCAGATCTTCTCCAAGTCATTAAGGTTTCGAGCCTGACGTTTGGCAACTCAAACCTTCAGCTCCCTCCACAGATTTTCTATGGGATTAAGGTCTGGAGACTGGCTAGGCCACTCCAGGACCTTGATGTGCTTCTTCTTGAGCCACTCCTTTGTTGCCTTGGCCGTGTGTTTTGGGTCATTGTCATGCTAGAATACCCATCCACGACCCATTTTCAATTCCCTGGATGAGGGAAGGAGATTCTCACCTAAGATTTGACGGTACATGGCCCCGTCCATCATCCCTTTGATGCGGTGAAGTTGTCCTGTCCCCTTAGCAGAAAAACACCTCCAAAGCATAATGTTTCCACCCCCATGTTTGACGGTGGGGATGGTGTTCTTGGGGTCATAGGCAGCATTCCTCCTCCTCCAAACACGGCGAGTTGAGTTGATGCCAAAGAGCTCCATTTTGGTCTCATCTGACCACAACACTTTCACCCAGTTCTCCTCTGAATCATTCAGATGTTCATTGGCAAACTTCAGAGGGCCATGTATATGTGCTTTCTTGAGCAGGGGGACCTTGCGGGCGCTGCAGGATTTCAGTCCTTCACGGCGAAGTGTGTTACCAATTGTTTTCTTGGTGACTATGGTCCCAGCTGCCTTGAGATCATTGACAAGATCATCCCGTGCAGGTCTGGGCTGAATCCTCACCGTTCTCATGATCATTGCAACTCCACAAGGTGAGATCTTGCATGGAGCTCTAGGCCGAGGGAGATTGACAGGTCTTTTGTTTTTCTTCCATTTGCGAATAATCCCACCAACTGTTGTCACCTTCTCACCAAGCTGCTTGGCGATGGTTTTGTAGCCCATTCCAGCCTTGTGTAGGTCTACAATCTTCCCTGACATCCTTGGAGAGCTCTTTGGTCTTGGCCATGTTGGAGAGTTTGGAATCTGATTGATTGCTTTTGTGGACAGGTGTCTTTTATACAGGTAAAAAAATGAAATTAGGAGCACTCCCTTTAAGAGTGTGCTCCTAATCTCAGCTCATTACCTGTATAAATGACACCTGGGAGCCAGAAATCTTTCTGATTGAGAGGGGGTCAAATACTTATTTTCCTCATTAAAATGCAAATCAATTTATAACATTTTTGACGTGCGTTTTTCAGGATTTTTATTTTATTTTTTCTCTGTTCAAATAAACCTACCATTAAAATTACAGACTGATCATTTCTTTGTCAGTGGGCAAACATACAAAATCAGCAGGGGATCAAATACTTTTTTCTCTCACTGTAGGTCAATCAGCAAGATTGCAGCAGTAATGATCTCTGCATCAGTTGTCAAAAATGGGCATGCCTTCCCAAGGAAAAGCAGCACTGTCTTGTTGAGCTTGAGGTCAGACATCTATGCTCCTTTCCATGTTTGAATGAGTATTATCAGAGTAGGCCAACAGTTCTTCAGAGGTTCACGTAGAGGATATTATTAGCAGTCACAATGAAATTGTACTATGTAGTCATCAATAAAATACAAAAGTATTCCCAACATTTTCATTGCTGATCACAATATTGCAGTGGCTAGAGCTCTTCATTGACTTTGTATAGCAATTCAACATTACAGAAATTACATGGTCACAAAGCAGGTATGATACAAGACAATTATTTATTAACTTTCAGATGACATTCAGGACACCGGTGCATTAGCTGCTTCACTCTACCCTTATTGCAAATCATAATAAAACCGTGAGCATGACTTAAAACCATTGAACAGTTAAATTAAGACAATGATTGGCCCAATGTTAATGTCTCAGACCCTGTGGAACCTACCCTCTGGAAGGGAAGGACAGGAACGTCCATACACCCAACAGCTTATGGATGACGTGAACGACCATCAATTCACTAGACCCATTTACAAACATAACTCAAAAAGAACATACATGAACAGATACCTTCCACACTGCCAGAGGGTCAGTACTTTTCAACACCAACTGACCAGACATTAACACAGTAGCAAGGATTTATTTTACAAAATGCTAAGTTCCAAGTGGGTTTTCCCAGGTCCTTCCACATGAAAGCTGGAATAGTATCACCCCCCCGTCCTCTGAGAGGGTCATGGTGCCGGTAGTGCCATGGGGCTCAGTCTTATTAGCTCCATACTAGTCGGTGTGCCACAGCAGGGCACTGGGGACTGGACGGGCTAAATGCTGTGGCAGTTTGATTCAGACATGGGAAGGGCCAGGAGAGGGCAGAGCAGGCCAAATGTGTGTGTGTGGAAGGGGTGTGGTGGTTGCAAAATAAGAAAACTAAAAAAAGGTTCAACCAAAAATAGTTATTTTTTGTCTTCCACAGTCTGTCTCCACTTCCACAGTTCTTCTATGATCTGAAAAAAGACGGGGAAAACACATTTACCAAAGTATAAATCGTAATTGTCATTGTACTGGTCACAAAACATGTCATTGGTGAGAGCTCAGAACTTCTTAAAGGTATTAGTGTGTGTTTCTCACTGCTGATCAAAATCAGAATTGTCTTCATTGCGCTTCAGGGATGTTTTCCCTGACAGCACTATGGTTGTCATTTCCCAAACATACAATTGAACCACATTGCGTTCCTGACAGACAAGTCAAATTTCACAAAGTTCCTGAGGAGCATTTCCATACCTTGGTGTCTGTGACTCTGAAGCTGTTCTTCACAAAGCTCTCGAACTTGGGCTGGAGTTTAGGCAGGTTCACTCCCTGAAATAACAATATATGACATTACTATAGGTATTTAGATGTGTCCCTTTAGCATTGTGTTCGTTCTGTCTTTTGGTTAACAGTATTTTAACATACATCAGCTAGATCAGCTCATCCAATCTCAGTGTAAGGCCAGTGTATTTCCAGATAATATCATACACAGAACACATCAGACACCAACCTTCTCCACAGTCACCTTCATCTTGGCCTTCAGCTCAGGGACGGTGAGGACTGGTTTGGGGGTCAGAGGTGTTTTAGGGGTTGCTTTGGGGGTCTGGCCATTTTTGTCACCCTTGCCCTTGTCAGGCGTCTTTGACTTAAAATCAGAGAAATTGTTAGACAAGACATGTATGTTAGTCATGTTACATCACTACAATAATACTCTCAGATATGGGAGTGGTCATCTTCAGTCTCAGTCTTTTGGTAAGCAGTGTTGAAAATGCTTCAGTTAACCATCAGCTCAACAAATATCATCTTCGACTAGAAACCATGTAATGGTAGGGCAGAAGATGCGTAAAGAGGACTACCTGTTTTCCAGCTGGTGTGTTGGCTTTAGGGCCCTTTCCATTCTGGGCAGGAGTCCGAGGTTTGGACGGAGTCTGCTTAACCTGAGTAAAACAGAGGTTTCTAGTGTCATTTTCAAAGGTAGAATGAGAATAGGCTTAAATAAACTAAATTACAGTTGTGCAAATAAAGGCACTAACCTTAACAGGAGTTTCTTCAGCCTCACTCTCCTCTTCATCATCCCTAAAGAGGAGACGTGTTACAAATCAACTCTTTATAAAAACATCAGCAGGGAACACTGGTTAGTCAGTCAAACACTACACTTACTCCTCATCTTCATCATCATCCATCTTCATCTTCTTCTGTGAAGGGTAGAAAGGGAAGGACATGGTAAGTGTCATGAGGTGAGGATGTGTGAAGCAAGAGCGGATAACATTCTCTAAGAAATGTGAACGGCCATCTTCAGTCTTTTGGTAAGCAGTGGTGAATATGGGTCAGTAAATCAGCTCAACAAATCATCTTCGACTAGAGGCCATGCGATATTAGGGCACCAGACGTGTACATTCCGTAACGCAGGGTATTTTCCAGCTGGCGTTTCGGCTTAAAGGCCAGTATTCGGGACTAACCTGAGATTTAAGTGCTGGTACTGATGCAGGCCTTTTCTTGGACGTTTGTACCTCTTCTTCCTCTTCATCGTCCAAAGTTTGGTCTCCTCCCATCACTGGTGGAAAAACAATGCGTTAACTTTGAGTGAATAGGACACGACAATTTAAAAAGGATTAAATCGATCAAATCATTCTCCCAGAAATTGACATTTTCAGTCTCAGTGTTGAAAACGCATCAGTAGATAATCTCAACCAGTATCATATCTGACTACAGAGGCCATGGCAGCACTAAAGATACCATGGGAGTAACATTGTCCTGAGATAAGCCATACTCACTGACAAGGTGCTGGCCACTGATGTGGATTGGACCGGAACCAGCCTTGAGACGGAAAACTGCGGGGGATGTGATTGCGAACCCACTAAGACACACCTGCAACACACAATTAACTCCTTAAATCAGCATGAACTCTACACAGGCCATACAACCACCATCTCCCATTCAGGAACAGAACAGAAGTATTGATGACACTTATGTTTGACTACTCACACTTGGCAAGGTGGAGGGTTTGAGTGCAGCTAGCACAACCTTCACCTTCTCACCCTCTGCGTCCTGTCCTTCCACCTCCACAACATGCAGCTCATCCTTGGTGCTGGGGTCCACACACACCTAAGAGCAATCAACAGGAGACACCAAGTTCAGAAATATTTCATCATACCTATAATGAGAAATGGTTAAACAGATATCTTGCCATCAATTAAAATTCTATAGAAAAGATGCACCAGTAACCCTCACCATCCTTAAGTCCAGCTGGTGCTCAAAGTCATCCTCTTCTGGGTTGAAGACAATATCCTTCCCAGATTTCAACGCGCACCCTGTTGAGATAAAGGGTCAATTACATATGAGAAAATACTACATTGCCATCAACTCAGGGAAAGGGGTCCAATGTTGGGGTGGGCAATTTATTACCCTGTAATAAATTGGTAAGACTTCAGATACAACTAATAAAGACTCAACTTAAGACTATGCTATGTTGAATTAGTTGTGTTTGTGCTTTGGCTGGAGGAAAATCATGCACATAAACCGGTAACTTGTGGACAAGGTAGCCCTTCCCTGGTCTTCTCCCAGTTAGGTCTGACTGAGGCTAGGCCAACATGTGAGCCCTGACAAAGGGAACGTGTTCAATTCAACTAGCTGTTACGACATGTTGCTATAAAAATATTTAATATGAGTCGAACTAACTTTACACAACAATTTACAAAAGACATCGCATGTACAATTTGGAGTTCATCACATATTATGTTTATTGTCCAATCACCATTTCAATCTGGCTGTTAACGCCAACTCCCTAACAGAGCATGTCATGCATTAATAAAATGTAACTTAATGAAAGTGGATAAATTATTACAGGTAACTAGTTAAACCGTTTTAGCCAAAACTAGCAATTTAGGAGGCAACGTTAACAAAATCTTGCTGCGCTGCATGAACACATTTCTAGACCGCCTCGTGCGCCATCTTCAAAGCACGTGTTCAGAAATGTTAAACGCATGGAGGGCCAGCTAGCCTTCCCTGTAATGTCAACTTTGTCAAACAATGTGAATTTACCATCAGTCTGACCCAGCTACCACAACAAATTAAATCAACCAGGGCACCAATATGCATAAAAGCATTACCCATATTTTACCCAAAGTAGCTAAGCTTGCTTTCTACCTAAGGTCTCAAGATGGTTTGCTAGCTAACTAATACCGGCTAACGTTCGGTGCCGGAGTTCATGTCTCGTGGCTAACTACCAAGCTGACAACTGGGTCAATCATTCCCATTCCCAAACATTGTAACTAATGACATTATATTCAGAAATAGTAATGTTAACGTTGCTGGACCATAAGTTCACGAAACTCACATCCCCCAATTAATTGTAGCTAACTAGTTACTGTAGCTAGCCAATTGTGCTGGCTGTGTAGCTACCTACCTCGTGCGATGTTGGTGTCTGATGAACAGCCCTTTTTCTTTCTAACTACCGTTAGCTGATATGGAATTTAAATTATACCGAAAACACCAAATTATGCCAGTTAACAAAACAAAGTGAGGGTATCTCACCATAGAGAAAGGTCTGTGGCCCCATTTGTTCCTCGTCAATCCCGTTCATTTTGATTCCTGACAGCGGGCTCTTCTAAGATGACGATGAACTGAAATGCTTCTTTAGCTACGCATGCATACACTACCCGGGCTCAATAGCCACACCTCCTTTCTAGAACGCTGGAAGATTTTCTTTGGTATAATTAATTCACAACAGTTATTTACTGAGAGACGTATTTATGAATATTCATGATCATTGACTGACTTTATATTTTCTTTAATCCAGAGATCCCTCTTTCAATGTACACGCACACTCAACATTTTCTCTAAACATTTTATTGATAGCATTTGCAATGTACAACAGAACATGAAAGCTTAAGCTCTCTCCTATCTTTCTATCTGTCCCAGTCAGAGATATAGTTTTGAATGAGGTGCACCTCTTCCTTACATTTTATATTCAGATTGTTTTGCGCGCTGATTATCATTCATCATCATTTACCCCTTTGAAACCTGAGGCAAAAATAATTGCAATATAATCAATATCTATCTACAGTCATTCGGAAAGTAGTCAGACCACTTCACCTTTCCACATTTTGTTACATTACAGCCTTATTCTAAAATTGATTACATTGTTTTTTTCTTCATTAATCTACACACAATACCCTATAATGACAAAGCAAAAACAGGTTTTATAAATGTTTGCAAATCTATTACAAATAAAAAACGGAAATATGACATTTACATAAGTATTCAGACCCTTTACTCAGTCCTTTGTTGAAGCACCTTTGGCAGCAATTACATTACATTTACATTTTAGTCATTTAGCAGACGCTCTTATCCAGAGCGACTTACAGTTAGTGCACACATTATTTTTTTATTTTTCATACTGGACCCCCATGGGAATCGAACCCACAACCCTGGCATTGCAAACGCCATGCTCTACCAACTGAGCTACATCCCTGCCGGCCAATCCCTCCCCTACCCTGGACGACGCTGGGCCAATTGTGCGCCGCCCCATGGGTCTCCCGGTCGCGGCCGGCTACGACAGAGCCTGGATTACAGCCTCTAGTCTTCTTGGGTATGACACTACAAGCTTGGCACACCTGTATTTGGGGAGTTTCTCCCATTATTTTCTGCAGATCCTCTCAGGCTCTGTCAGGTTGGATGGGGAGTGTCGCTGCACAGCTATTTTCAGGTTTCTCCAGAGATGTTAGATTGGGTTCAAGTCCGGGCTCCGGCTGAGCCACTCAAGGACATTCAGAGACTTGTCCCGAAGCCACGCCTACATTGTCTTGGCTGTGTGCTTAGGGTCGTTGTCCTGTTGGAAGGTGAACCTTCGCCCCAGTCTGAGGTCCTGAGTGCTCTGGAGCAGGTTTTCATGAAGGATCTCTCTGTACTTTGCTCTGTTCATCTTTCCCTCGATCCTGACTAGTCTCCCAGTCCCTGCCGCTGAAAGAAATCCCCACAGCATGATGCTGCCACCACCATGCTTCACCGTAGGGATGGTGCCAGGTTTCCTCCAGACGTGACACTTGGCATACACAGGCCAAAGAGTTCAATCTTGGTTTCATCAGACCAGAGAATCTTGTTTCTCATGGTCTGAGATTCTTTCGATGCCTTTTGGCAAACTTCAAGTGGGCTGTCATGTGCCTTTTACTGAGGATTGGCTTCCGTCTGGCCACTCTACCATAAAGGCCTGATTGGTGGAGTGCTGAGAGATGGTTGTCCTTCTGGAAGGTTCTCCCATCTCCACAGAGGAACTCTGGTGCTCTGTCAGAGTGACCATCGGGTTCTTGGTCACCTCCCTGACCAAGGCCCTTCTCCCCCGATTTCTCAGTTTGGCCGGGCAGCCAGCTCTAGGAAGAGTCTTGGTGGTTCCAAACTTAATCCATTTAAGAATGATGGATTCCACTGTGTTCTCGGGGGCCTTCAATGCTGCAGACATTTTTTGGTAACCTTCCCCAGATCTGTGCCTCGACAAAATACTGTCTCTGAGCTCTATGGACAATTCCTTCAACCTCATGGCTTGGTTTCTGCTCTGACATGCACTGTCAACTGTGGGACCTTATATAGACAGGTGTGTGCCTTTCCAAATCATGTCCAATCAATTTAATTTACCACAGGTGGATTTCCAATCAAGTTGTAGAAACATCTCAAGGATGATCAATGGAAATAGGATGCACCTGAGCTCAATTTAGAGTCTCATAGCAAAGGGTCTGAATACTAATGTAAATAAGGTGTTTAGGTTTTTTATTTTTAATAAATTAGCAAACATTTCTAAAAACCTGTTTTCGATTTGTCATTATGGGGTATTGTGTGTAGATTGATGAGGAAAAAATTTAATAATCAATTTTAGAAGAAGGCTGTAATGTAACAAAATGTGGAAAAATGTGGAAAAAGGGAAGGAGTCTGAATACTTTCTGAATGCCCTGTGTCTATTTGCCATATTGCACACTGAGGAGGAACTGACAAAGTCAACACAAATTAGTCATTCTACATTAGAAGAGTGGTGGCTTTGTCCTGTGATGAGTTTGGCGTTTTAGCTTAACTCCTGTATCTCCCCTTACATTTGTTTTACAGACACATTCCCTCACTCCATAATAATACTTAGTTCACATTTCTGTTTTCCTTGAAGGATTTAGACACACGGATAGATACACACTTCAACAGACAAGTCACAACACCAATGACCAACACCATCCACATTGCATTACGCAGATGGTCATTTCCCATCATTATTTAGATCCAGCCATCATACAAGAGACTCTACCATCATAGTCATGAACCAAGACTATTAGATGCATATGTAAGCACACGTTAGAACAGGCATCAGTCAGGGGCAGACAGACAATTACAGTGATAGACTGAACTGCGACAGCCAAGCCAACACAGAGTTACAGAGGTCACCACGACAACAGTAAAACAGACACAACACATGACACTTAATTAATAATACATTAGGACAACCTCATATTGTTATAGCATAAATACATCAATAAATAAGCAGATACGTAGATCATAGCTGTCGATAAATCAATCACTGAATGCATGAGGTTAAAGGTTCATGTCCTGGCCAAACAAATAGTTGGTAGGGTGCATAGAAGTATAATCATGATTTTATTTCTATGGTAGGGAGGGAGGGATCCCTCTGGCTCAAGCATGCATCTATTTTGGCAAAAAGAACTGAGTCAAAAGCACCCAAAGTAGCCCTGCGTAGTTTCAGTTTTTCACAGGTAGGGGGCAGGAGGCTTTCAGGAGTTTCCACATTGGCCTAAGAGGGGAATAATAATATGCCATTTAGCAGACGCTTTTATCCAAAGCAACTTACAGTCATGCGTGCATACATTTTTTGTGTATGGGTGGTCCCCAGGATCGAACCCACTACCCTGGCGTTACAAGCGCCGTGCTCTACCAGTTGAGCTACAGAGAACCACAGCAGATGGGTTTGAGTTTTCTCAGCTGTATCACACTCCAGTTTGTATTGTATGATCACCTTATTTACAAACCTTCATGTCACATAAAAAGACAGAAAGCATTTTCCAGGTAACTAATCTGCATACTCCAAGGCTTAGCAATAGGACAACCAAGTCCAGTGTTCTCTCAGCGGTTCTGGCTTCATACCCAGGCAGGTAGCCAGGCAGAGACATTATTTGGCAAACACATAAATGCTGACAAGTTAGATGAGAGATGAGAGAGATAGACATACACTACCAGTCAAAAGTTTGGACACACCTACTCATTCAAGGGTTTTTCTTTATTTTTACTATTTTCTACATTGCAGAATAATAGTGAAGACATCACAACTATGAAATAACACATGGAATCATGTAGTAACCAAAAAAGTGTTAAACAAATGAAAATATGTGTTATATTTTATATTCTTCAAATAGCCACCCTTTGCCTTGATGACAGCTTTGCACATTCTTGGCATTCTCTCAACCAGCTTCACCTGGAATGCTTTTCTAAAAGTCTTGAAGGAGTTCCCAGATATGCTGAGCACTTGTTGGCTGCTTTTTCTTCACTCTGCCGTCCGACTCATCCCAAACAATCTCAATTGGGTTGAGATCGGGGAATTGTGGAGGCCAGGTCATCTGATGTAGCACTCCATCCCTCTTCTTCTTGGTAAAATAGCCCTTACACAGACTGGAGGTGTGTTGGGTCATTGTCCTGTTGAAAAACAAATGATAGTCCCACTAAGGCCAAACCAGATGGGATGGCATATTGCTGCAGAATGCTGTGGTAGCCATGCTGGTTAAGTGTGCCTTGAATTCTAAATAAATCACAAGCAGTGTCACCAGCAAAGCACCCCCACACCATAACACTTCCTCCTCCATGCTTTATGGTGAGATCATCCATTCACCCACACCGCATCTCACAAAGACATGGCGGTTGGAACCAAAGATCTCCAATTTGGACTCCAGACCAAATAACAAATTTCCACCGGTCTAATGTCCATTGCTCATGTTTCTTGGCCCAAGCAGGTCTCTACTTCTTATTGGTGTTCTTTAGTAGTGGATTCTTTGCAGAAATTCGACCACGAAGGCCTGATTCACACAGTCCCCTCTGAACAGTTGATGTTGAGATGTGTCTGTGACTTGAACTCTGTGAAGCATTTATTTGGGCTCCAATTTCTGAGACTGGTAACTCTAATGAACTTAACCTCTGCGGCAGAGGTAACTCTGGGTCTACCATTCCTGTAGCGGTCCTCATGAGAGCCAGTTTCATCATAGCACTTGATGGTTTTTGCGACTGCACTTGAAGAAACTTTCAAAGTTCTTGAAATTTTCCGTATTGACTGTCCTTCATGTCTTAAAGTAATGATGGACTGTCATTTCTCTTTGCTTATTTGAGCTGTTCTTGCAATAATATGGACTTGGTTTTTTACCAAATAGGGCTATCTTCTGTATACCCCACCTACCTTGTCACAACACAACTGATTGGCTCAAACGCATTAAGAAGGAAAGAAATTCCACAAATTAACTTTTAACAAGGCACATATGTTAATTGAAATGCATTCCAGGTGACTACCTCATGAAGCTGGTTGAGAGAATGCCAAGAGTGTGCAAAGCTGTCATCAACGCAAAGGGTGGCTACTTCAAAGAATCTCAAATATAAAATATATTTTGATTTGTTTAACACTTTTTTGGTTACTACATGTGTTATTTCATAGTTTTGATGTCTTCACTTTTATTCTACAATGTAAAAAATTGTAAAAATTAAGAAAAACCCTTGAATCAGTAGGCGTGTCCAAACTTTTGACTTGTAGTGTACTTCCACATTCATCCACTCTGACAGACACACAAGAATAAACAAACATGTGTGGACATACACAAACACACACACACACACGCACACACACGCACACACACGCACACACACACAAATGCACTGAAACACACACACACACACATTCTCTCTCATTATCTAATTTCCTCTCTCCTTCCTTCCATCAGCTCCTTTTTTACATCACATTTTCGAAGAGCTGCATGGACCTCATCATCATTTCATCCTGAGGGGAGAAGAGGAGAAAGACAGTAAGACAGAATGTTGCAACTCGGATGGTTGAGGAGCAGTTCTCCGTGAACTGTGGGGGGATCTTGGATGGTTGGTGGCCTGGCGGTTGGGAGCTTGGGACAGTGGACAATAGGTCGCTGGTTCGGGTCCCCATTTTTACTTGGTGGGAGATTTGTCGACGTGCCCTTGGGCGGGGCGCTTGACCCTGGTTGCTCCTGTGGGTCGCTCTGGACAGGAGCCAGTTAGATGACTGAATGTAATGTAAATGTTGAGCGGCTTCACTGCCGGTAGATTGTATGTTTTAATATTCAATCATAAAATAAATAAATAAATAAATAAATACGTTTTCTGTTATTTCTTTTTTTAAATTTGCAAAAAAGTATAAAAACCTGTTTTTACTTTGTCATTATGGGGTATTCTGTGTAGATTGATGAGATTTGTATTTATTTAATCCATTTTAGAATAAGGCTGTAACGTAACAAATGTGGAAAAAGGGAAGGGGTCTGAATACTTTCCGAATGCACTGTAGACACCAACAGCAATATAAAATGTATAAACATGCATGTTCTATACATACCTCCTGGCATGCGACAATGAACTCCTCTAAAGTCACAACTCCATCTTTGTTTTTATCCATTTTCTGTGGGAAGGAAAAAAGTGAGAGAAATGTACATGATTTTTCAGGAAGTATGAAATGATTATGTGGTGTAAACTGTTGTGCCCTACTAAGGGGTAGAGTAAGCATCTGCTTTGGTATTACATTGTACTATAGGATGTCAGGTAAAGTCACCTGGAAAAAAGCATCCACATGCTGTTTAGGGACATCTCCCTTGAGTGCAGGGTAGGTATATTTCCCCATCATGTCGTAAATGGCCCTCACAATCTCAGTCATCTCCTGAAACACAGAAATATAAACTGTATTAATACAAGATTGCATCATATGTGAATCTTTCAATACGTGAATCTTTCAATATACAGTGGGGGAAAAAAGTATTTAGTCAGCCACCAATTGTGCAAGTTCTCCCACTTAAAAAGATGAGAGAGGCCTGTAATTTTCATCATAGGTACACGTCAACTATGACAGACAAAATGAGAAAATAAAATCCAGAAAATCACAACTTGGCGTTGGTGGATGGAGCGAGACATGATGTCCCAGATGTGCATCAATGCCTTCCACTTGCAGGAACTGCTGACACACTCCAGCCACATGAGGTCTAGCATTGTCTTGCATTAGGAGGAACCCAGGGCCAACCGCACCAGCATATGGTCTCACAAGGGGTCTGAGGTTCTCATCTCGGTACCTAATGGCAGTCAGGCTACCTCTGGCGAGCACATGGAGGGCTGTGCGGCCCCCCAAATAAATGCCACCCCACACCATGACTGACCCACCGCCAAACCGGTCATGCTGGAGGATGTTGCAGGCAGAAGAACGTTCTCCACGGTGTCTCCAGACTCTGTCACGTCTGTCACATGTGCTCAGTGTGAACCTGCTTTCATCTGTGAAGAGCACAGGGCGCCAGTGGCGAATTTGCCAATCTTGGTGTTCTCTGGCAAATGCCAAACGTCCTGCACGGTGTTGGGCTGTAAGCACAACCCCCACCTGTGGTGGACGTCGGGCCCTCATACCACCCTCATGGAGTCTGTTTCTGACCATTTGAGCAGACACATGCACATTTGTGGCCTGCTGGAGGTCATTTTGCAGGGCTCTGGCAGTGCTCCTTCTGCTCCTCCTTGCACAAAGGCGGAGGTAGCAGTCCTGCTGCTGGGTTGTTGCCCTCCTACGGCCTCCTCCACGTCTCCTGATGTACTGGCCTGTCTCCTGGTAGCGCCTCCATGCTCTGGACACTACGCTGACAGACACAGCAAACCTTCTTGCCACAGCTCGCATTGATGTGCCATCCTGGATGAGCTGCACTACCTGAGCCACTTGTGTGGGTTGTAGACTCCGTCTCATGCTACCACTAGAGTGAAAGCACCGCCAGCATTCAAAAGTGACCAAAACATCAACCACCAAGCATAGGAACTGAGAGGTGGTCTGTGGTCACCAGCTGCAAAACCAGTCCTTTATTGGGGGTGTCTTGCTAATTGCCTATAATTTCCACCTGTTGTCTATTCCATTTGCACAACAGCATGTGATATTTATTGTCAACCAGTGTTGCTTACTAAGTGGACAGTTTGATTTCACAGAAGTGTGATTGACTTGGAGTTACATTGTGTTGTTTAAGTGTTCCCTTTATTTGTTTGAGCAGTGTATAACTGACATGTAAAAAAAAAACACAGAGACCTCTCTGTTAATGTAGCCATCGTTGTTGATGTCGTAAAGATGAAAAGTCCACTCCAGCTTCTCTCTCATAGTGCCCCGCAGCAGTGTAGACAGTCCCATTACAAACTCCTGAGAGAGTCACCACATGAGTGAGAATAAAGAGAAAATACTTAGTGAGGACTGAGTGATAACACTAGTATAAATAAGATATACATAATTCTTCATATTCCTTCATTTAAAGCAGTGGTCGGCAACAGGTTTCTTATGGCACCCCAAAGTTTTTAGTAAAGAATAAAAAAACATGTGTTTATTTTTTTTGGGGGGGGGGGGGGGGACTAAAATCACCAGGAATTCAGGAAAAAAAAGAGTTTAATTTAGGAAATCTGTTCCCAAGTATTCCCACAAAAAATATATATATATATATTCAAAGGTGATAGTATCTCAATGTAATCAGGGTATGGAATTATTGTTATTTTCAAATACAATCTCTTTTTGGGCTTAGTTGTGGTCAATTTACAGTGTACAAATTATTATCATTATGTTCTGGACTCCCGACCATCCGCTCCAACAAAAATCTTCCCACGGCTGAATCTAGTTGCCTCCCCTGATTTAAACTGTCCACTGAGTGATAGTGATGGTGTATGGTTTGTACCTCAAACTTAATGGATCCATTGTTTGTTGTGTCAAACGCATTGAAGAGATAATGAGCGTAAGTGCTGGCATCTGCAAAACAACCAGATAAAGACATGAGATTTTATGATCCCATAGCAGTGCTTGTAAATGAGTCCCAAACAAGTAAGAAAGGGCATGTTATGTGTCTAAATGAGAAGTATCTGGCTGTACTGTACCTCCATGGGGAAAGAACTGGGCATAGATGTGTTTAAATGTTTCTTCATTCACCACTCCACTCGGACACTCCTGTTGAAACCATGTGAAAACACTATTTCAAGGAAAAGTTATGCAGCTTCTTCTGGGTAACAGCCAGATCAACCAATAATTTACACTCGAATGGCACCACCCACGGTTACAGAGAATTAACGTCAATCAAATCTGACAGCTAATTAACTGGCAATTAACTAGCAATTTCCATATAACTTCTATATGGGTGTATGTGAATGTGTGGGTGGGTATTTGAGCATGTGTGTATGTAGAGAATATATGTTTATATATATTGGGTGGCAGGTAGCTTAGTGGTTAAGAGCGTTGTGCCAGTAACCGAAAGGTCTCTGGTTCTAATCCCTGAGCCGACTAGGTGGGGGATTAACCCTAATTGCTCCTGTAAGTCGCTCTGGATAAGAGCATCTGCTAAAATGTAAAAATTATATATATAATAATTTTCTCCATGTTTGGTTTATATGGGTAATGCAGCATGTAATTGTTGTTATGGTGTATGACAGGTTTAGTTGTTCTAGCTGCAGGCCGTACAATCTGATTAGCACCATATGAAGTGATGAAGGCACAAAGCTAAACGCATTTACATATCTAAGTCAGAGATGAAAGAGAACAGAGCTTTGACAAACACCTGTAAAGATGTGAATCAACATAAGCAGGAGTATACATAAGAGTGGCAGGGAGAGAGATAGCAGAGTAAAGAAAGAGAGAGGAAAATAAGATGAAGATAGACAGGCAGTGGAAGGGAGGAGGAGGGAGGAGGCTGTGAGTACGTTCTTGAAGCCGCGGTAGAGGATCTGTAGCTCTCTCTTGGTGAAGTTGGTCTGGGCCTCCAACTGCTCCAGACCCTCAGGCCTGTGACACACCATGGTCATCTCCAACTCATCATCAATCTTGTCTAGATATAGAGAGAGAGAGTGAAAGAGAAGAGAAGAGAAGAGAAGAGAAGAGAAGAGAAGAGAAGAGAAGAGAAGAGAAGAGAAGAGAAGAGAAGAGAAGAGAAGAGAAGAGAAGAGAAGAGAAGAGAAGAGAAGAGAAGAGAAGAGAAGAGGGAGGGAGGGAGGGAGGGAGGGAGGGAGGGAGGGAGGGAGGGAGGGAGGGAGAGAGAGAGATAGAGAGAGGGAGTGAGAGAGAGCAAGAGAGAGAGAGAGAGCGAGAGAGAGAGAGAGAGGGAGATTAATTGTTTGTTTATATAAGGGACAGATCAAAATGTACTGTGGGGGAGGAGCTGGTCCAACTCAAGGTGTCATTAAAAAGAATGCACCCCCCTCCCCAAAGTAAAATATATTTTCACATGACTCTCCCCTTGTACAGTAAAATAAATGGAATAGCCTACCCCCTCATAGAATAAACTAAAAATAATGTTTACGACCACAAATAACAATAGCTGTAGTGACCCTGTGTTTATAAACGTGGATATCGACTTTGTCACTTCAGCATGTTTTTGTGGCACAGTCAATGCCACGCAGGGCTACGGGCCAGAAGGTTGGGGGTTCGCCAACCACCAGAGATGAGCTCACTCTCCCTGCCTGTTTCATTACACTACAATCAGAGCAGGCTGACGAAGATGATCAGCTAGTGGGCAATACAATTTTCAACATTTTGATGCCATAATTATATAAAATATATTTAACAAATTTTCCAACAACAGGTTTCTGTAACAATTCACCACACAACCAATAAACAAAGCATACCGACTTCGGGCAATTCAATATCATGGTTTGATTTTTCAACACCAAAATATATATATATGTATATACAGTGCCTTGAAAAAGTATTCATCCCCCTTGGAATTTTTCCTATTTTGTTGCATTACAACCTGTAATTTAAATGGATTTTTATTTGGATTTCAGGTAATGGACATACACCAAATAGTCAATTTGGTGAAGTGAACTGAATAAAATTAACTTGAAAATAAATAACGGAAAAGTGGTGCGTGCATATGTATTCACCCCCTTTGCTATGACGCCCCTAAATAAGATATAGTGCAACAAATTACCTTCAGAAGTCACATAATTAGTTAAATAAAGTCCACCTGTGTGCAATCTAAGTGTCACATGATCTCAGTATATATACAGTACACCTGTTCTGAAAGGCCCCAGAGTCTGCAACACCACTAATTAAGGTGCACCACCAAGCAAGACCAAGGAGCTCTCCAAACAGGTCAGGGACAAAGTTGTGGAGAAGTACAGATCAGGGTTGGGTTATAAAAAAATATCTGAAACTTTGAACATACCACGGAGCACCGTTAAATCCATTATAAAAAAATGGAAAGAATATGGCAACACAACAAACCTGCCAAGAGAGGGCCGCCCACCAAAACTCACGGACCAGGCAAGGAAGGCATTAATCAGAGGCAACAAAGAGACCAAAGATAACCCTGAAGGAGCTGCAAAGCTCCACAGTGGAGATTGGAGTATCTGTCCATAGGACCACTTTAAGCCGTACACTCCACAGAGCTGGGCTTTACGGAAGAGTGGCCAGAAAAAAGCCATTGCTTAAAGAAAAAAGTAAGCAAACACGTTTGGTGTTCGCCAAAAGGCATGTTGGAGACTCCTCAAACATATGGAAGAAGGTACTCTGGTCAGATGAGACTAAAATTGAGTTTTTTATTCATCAAGGAAAACGCTATGTCTGGCGTAAACCCAACACCTCTCATCACCCCAAGATGAGAGGTGTGCAAGCTTATAGAGACATACCCAAGAGACTGGCAGCGGTAATTGCTGCAAAAGGTGGCTCTACAAAGTATTGACTTTGGGGGGCGTGAATAGTTATGTACACTCAAGTTTTCTCTTTTTTTTGGTCTTATTTGTTGTTTGTTTCACGAAAAAAAATATTTTGCATCTTCAAAGTGATGCAACCCCTTCAAAAGATCCATTTAAATTCCAGGTTGTAAGGCAACAAAATAGGAAAAAATGCCAAGGGGGGGGGAATACTTTCGCAAGCCACTGTACATTTGTCTCGTGATCAGACACTGATTAGTACTGCTTGGCATAGGGAAACTAGCAGAGAAAACTGAACAAGGGAACACAGGGAAGTGAGGGCATAAATACACAGGTGAACAGGTAGACACAGGTGGATCATGATTAGTCCAGACTGTGAATGAGGAGGTGCCAAAGGTTGTCGGAGGAGGACATCTAGTGGATCGCTCCGGAACTGCGACCTCAGATTTACCTCTGCTGCAGTTCAAGTCACAGACATATCTCAACATCAACTGTTCAGAGGGGACTGTGTGAATCAGGCCTTCATGGTCGAATTGCTGCAAAGAAACCACTACTAAAGGACACCAATAATAAGAAGAGACCTGTTTGGTCCAAAAAAACACGAGCAATGGACATTAGACCGGTGGAAATGTGCCTTTGGTCTGGTGTCCAAATTGGAGATTGTTGGTTCCAACCGCCGTGTCTTTGTGAGACGTGGTATGGGTGAATGGATGATCTCCGCATGTGTATTTCCCACCGTAAAGTATGGAGGAGGATTACTTTATCCTATCCCAGGTGTTCCTTAAAGAGGTGGGGTTTCAAATGTCTCCGGAAGGTGGTGAGTGACTCCGCTGTCCTGGCGTCGTGAGGGAGCTTGTTCCACCATTGGGGTGCCAGAGCAGTGAACAGTTTTGACTGGGCTGAGCAGGAACTGTGTTTCAGCAGAGGTAGGGGAGCCAGCAGGCCAGAGGTGGATGAACGCAATGCCCTCGTTTGGGTGTAGGGACTGATCAGAGCCTGAAGACAATATATTTTGATTTGTTTAACACTTTTTTGGTTACTACATGATTCCATATGTGTTATTTCATAGTTTTGATGTCTTCACTATTATTCTACAATGTAGAAAATAGTAAAAATAAAGAAAAACCCTGGAATGAGTAGGTGTGTCCAAACTTTTGACTGGTTCTATATATATATATATATATATATATAGCCTATATAAAGGAAGATAAGCTTAGACCTAACCCCAGAGAGAGATAGAGAGAGATAGATAGATTCATGCTACAACACTGACATGCATTTCTTTATGTCAAATGGCTACTGCGTCTGCTTTACAGATATAGACGTACAGAAGGAGGCTAATGCGTACATTTTCTATCAGAATATTTTGTATAAAGATAAGCATTATATTGTTATATTATAGGAGTAACTCTGGTAGGCTTGAAACAGTCTTCCTGAAGTTCAACTGTCAGAGTCAGATGGAGCGCCGGGGCGCTCTGCCTATATATCATAGGCCAGCAGTAGCTAAACCTTAATAATAGCCACACCCTACCAAACCTTCACAAACGTTTGTAAACTTTAGTGTTATGAACCCTGTGGCTTTAAAAGTCTAGGGTGGATGGAAAAGAGGCCCGTAACATAACTCATGCGAATCAGAATATTGCCAAGGAACAGTTAGAACAAAATACACCGACAACCATAAACTGCCGTCAAACAATAAATGTTTATTATAAAACACACGTTAAAGGTTTGGGGAAAAGGGGCGGGGCTGGACCCAAGGAATGAAACAATAAAGTCAAAAACCCATAAACTGATCTTGCCTGCCTCAATAACTACTGAGCTTACTGCTAACCATACAAAAATACAGTGGGTGGTCCGCTCAGGTCTAACTAGTGTGTTTAGACAAGGTTTTCCTACGAGTAGTGTATGCCCAAGGGCGACTTGCTAAA
This sequence comes from Coregonus lavaretus, assembly GCF_964263955.1. Taxonomy (NCBI): domain Eukaryota; kingdom Metazoa; phylum Chordata; class Actinopteri; order Salmoniformes; family Salmonidae; genus Coregonus; species Coregonus lavaretus. The sequence goes on from NW_028157505.1 coordinate 43,169, forward strand.
TTCCCAGGCACAAACAAACAATATAGGTACCATAAGGACTAAACAGTTAACGAGTGAGTACACAAAAACAAGACACCACCATATACATACTCACAAACAAAAAGAGTGTCAGAAAACACAACTAACTAGCTTTTAAAACAAGGGGATGTGTGATATGATTGGGTAAGAAAACAGAAACAGGTGGTGCAATCAGGAGAAATGTCCACTGATTGGTCCACCTCAGCAATCAGCAGATTAACTGATGACTGACAGGTGGGACACACCAACGACCTCCAATCAGGAACACAAAGGACACCTGTGATTAGGGCAGAAGGAGAGGAAAAACACAAAAACACATACAGGATACCTGTATCCGTAACAATTAGGGTAATATCAAAAGTAAGTCAAGGCATTGTTTATAGGGAAAATACGTGCAGAAGAGCAAATGTAAACCAGGGAAAAAATGCACTACCTCCCCTGTGCCAAATAAAAAACCACACAACCCTCCCAAAAGCCCACAGAAAATTTTGACAACCCTCCCCTTTTTTGGACCACCCCTCCCCCAGTAAATTTCGATCTGTCCCTAAATAAACAAGAGTAGACTAGAGCAAAAGACACCAGACGCATCATTGTTTAGACGTCACACACTTCACATTTTAAAGTACATCATATCAAAAGTTGTCAGAAAGAATAAGCTTTGAAGTTACCCCGTCTTGCTACTAGAGTCTTTGTATGTGTGGTGAGAGAGACAGAGAGAGAAAAATATGGAAAGTGGAGAAAGTTAAGAGAACCAGAGAATTTTTGAGAAGATTGTGAGAGCAGAGAGAGAGAGATGTAAAGGAGGAGGGTGAGGCATGGCAAGTGAAACAAATGGAAGAGAGAGGAGGAAAGAGGGAAGATGAGAGAAAGAATAGGAAAAAGAGACAGGGGAGGAGGTTTTCAGAAGAGAAGACTGTAAGGCAATATTATCCCAGGATAGTACAGGGCGATGAGCTGGTAATAGCTATCTACGGCCAAAGAAGGAAGTGACAACACACCCAAACAAGGAAGACGCGCGTTACCTGGGAGACCCGTTTGAAGTCTAAATTAAATTAGGTGGCGTCGATGAGAATAACAAGAAGTGGGCTTATTTTGTATTTTTGTGTTTCTATGGAACAGAAGGAGCGTGCTCTGCCCCTCAAGAAGATGTCAGATTGGAATGTGTCGATCTTCGAGGGAGGGCGCCTATCAAGGGTGTTATCTCTGGGGTGGCGCAAGAAGTAAATGCAAAGGATATACGTGAAGAATTGGATCAAGTGGTTGGTGCACAACGACTGACCCGCATGGTAGATGGAGTGCGGAAGCCCACTCAATCCATTCTATTGTTTTTTTATGAAGAGTCTCTCCCTTCTCACGTGTATTTGGGTTATATGAGATTCCCTGTGAGAGCCTTCATGCCCAAACCCATGCAGTGGGAGAAATGTAAATGATTTACGAAATGTGTCAAGTGTATGTAGACGGGAGGAGTATTACATGCACCCGGATTTCTGAAGTGTCCTGTCAGAGTGAAGGAGACGGAGGTGGCAAAAATAAGGACTGTCCAGAATGTCTCCTATCCAGAGGCGTTGAGAAGACTGGAAGAAAGGCGTGAAGTTTAAGAAGTAATGGTAGTAGGAGTAGAGGCACAAGATGATGTTCCTTGTCAACAGAGGGATCCTGATATGTTGCATGTTAAGGTGAAGGTGGACTTTGTAGAGTTTATTACTTTGGTTATCAACTGACAGTGCAAACGGAGAGGAAATTGGAGAAAATAGGCATCATTCTGCAGAGGCATTACAAGGAATCCTGTCAATGAATGCTCCATCCTCACAGGCACCTGAGTCTGTGTAGGGATGTGATTTGAATGTGACTGAAGGAGTGGGATGGTTGTTTTGATTTATTTTTGTATTTTCTATTATCTCGCCCCCCCCCCCCTTTTTTGCTTGTACAAAATGTGTAAAAAGTCAAGGAGTCTGAATACTTTCCGAATGCACTGTATATCTTCAATCATTTGCAATGCCTTTGTGAGTGATATGTCAAGGACTGAGTCTGCAGCACTTTTCTCCCTTCTCACACCCCTGCTACTACTGCTGCTGCTCTGTGGCATCGCTGAGGAGCAAGCCAGTGGAGTAGGTCTTGGAGGTGGGCCAAGGATTGAGCTTCCCAGGTCCTGCATGGAGATTGTTTCTAATTCTGCACTGTAACTCAGTGCCGGATATGGGCTGGGGGCCGATCACCAGTCAGTACTGGGGGCAGAGGTAGTGCTTGGGGCCGGTGAAAAGGCAATACTGGGGCGCAGAGAACAAAACCAGGTGCTGTCTCCATCCACTGATGTTTGTGCCTTGAAAATAAAAAGTAGAGGGCTATTTAGTACACATATCCAAAACATTAATGAACATCAAATATCATTAACCGAGACTACAGTAGACTATATAATGCTGCAAACGTTTGAGCAGAGTTGAGGAGGCCTGGCCTAGCTACTCAACTCTGCTCAAACGTTGGCAACATTTTGACTAGCTGGACCCTGGACTTTGGTGTTACCAATGTGGGAAGCTTATGATTTTCTTTCTATGACAAAATGACGGTGGATCAAAAGTTGTAAAGATCTTTAGTTTAGTTGGTTGGCTTGCTTTCCCTTCATGAGTATGCTGCTAGGCTAGCTAGCCACTAGCCAGCCAAGTAGCTAGCTCTAGCTGGGTAGCTATTGTTAGCAAAACATGGCTACTCTTTTCGTCGGCTACAATAGAAAATACAACAACATGCTCCACGTGCCGAACAAGCCAGCAGCAACATTTCTGGAGTAGCCTTTCCACCGGCATCTCCACTGTGGCCCTTGTTTATTTTCTTTGCATTGTCAAACTTGTCGCGAACCCTACCCCGATTTTTCAAACAAGTGGTTGGATCGGACCCCAGCGTCTTCGCAATCTCCCTCAATGAATTGCTGGTCTTTATATAATGCATGACTAGAATCGTAGTGGAGAAGGTACTTCTGTACCTCCTCAGTCAATCGATGCTTGAAGTTGTCGTTCGCCATGTTGAATCCACACTGAATTTCGGGCTGAATCGACAAGAAGAAGAAACTTGTGTCAACCCTTCAGTTGACCAATCACGGACGAAGGGGCATAGACTTGAGCATTTTTTTTGTCTGCCCGAACAGCCGACAAACCCTAACCAAACTCCAAAACGGACAAAAACATCACAAAATGTAGTCATAACATATGCACGAACTGTACCGAACTGTTTCGGTTGGGAAGCATGCAGCCGCCTTAAAGGAGGAAGAGGAGGGACGGAGCAGGTTAGCGTTTTTTGTCATGAATCTTGTTCTGGACGCAGCTCTGCAGAGTGGTCACTACCTGGCACAGCCACAAAGTCATCAAATCTGATTTTAAACCTAACCCTAACCTTAACCCTAACCACGCTGCTAATCCTAATGCCTAACCCTAACCTTAAATGAAGCAAATGTTTGTTTTCATGAATTTGTACAATATAGCCAATTTTGAGTTTGCAGCTGGCCCATCTAGCGGAAATCACTCAGTTCTGCCTCCTGGACAAGACTCATCCCAATAAACGTCAACTTTCAGGGAGGGAGGAGGGATGAGAGGTATGGCAAATTGGACTCCCCCATGGACTTGAGGAACTGTACTGGTGGTAACTTTGTGCTTTGGGTGCCAGAGAGAGATTGATGTTGGGTAATGATGTGATGAGCTGGTGTCCTCACAAGGGGGGTGTTTATCACTCAGACAGCCTCTGGCCCACTGGAGGAGAACACGCTCAGACTAGGAAACAGACACATCAGTGCTCCTCTTAGAACACACACAGGGGCGTCATGCACCTCAAAAATCTGAGGGGGCACAAAGTATGTGAGGATGGCTCGGGGGTGCTAGCTACCCCCCATCCATAAATTGGAGAATTTGGCATTTACAAAAACTTGAAAAACCTATTTCCTGCAATCTAGAGCCATAATCATCATGCTTAATTCTATGAATAAAATACAGTGGGGAAAAAAAAATATTTAGTCAGCCACCAATTGTGCAAGTTCTCCCACTTAAAAAGATGAGAGAGGCCTGTAATTTTCATCATAGGTATACGTCAACTATGACAGACAAATTGAGAAAACAAATCCAGAAAATCACATTGTAGGATTTTCAATGAATTTATTTGCAAATTATGGTGGAAAATAAGTATTTGGTCACCTACAAACAAGCAAGATTTCTGGCTCTCACAGACCTGTAACTTCTTCTTTAAGAGGCTCCTCTGTCCTCCACTCGTTACCTGTATTAATGGCACCTGTTTGAACTTGTTATCAGTATAAAAGACACCTGTCCACAACCTCAAACAGTCACACTCCAAACTCCACTATGGCCAAGACCAAAGAGCTGTCAAAGGACACCAGAAACAAAATTGTAGACCTGCACCAGGCTGGGAAGACTGAATCTGCAATAGGTAAGCAGCTTGGTTTGAAGAAATCAACTGTGGGAGCAATTATTTGGAAATGGAAGACATACAAGACCACTGATAATCTCCCTCGATCTGGGGCTCCACGCAAGATCTCACCCCGTGGGGTCAAAATGATCACAAGAACGGTGAGCAAAAATCCCAGAACCACACGGGGGGACCTAGTGAATGACCTGCAGAGAGCTGGGACCAAAGTAACAAAGCCTACCATCAGTAACACACTACGCCGCCAGGGACTCAAATCCTGCAGTACCAGACGTGTCCCCCTGCTTAAGCCAGTACATGTCCAGGCCCGTCTGAAGTTTGCTAGAGTGCATTTGGATGATCCAGAAGAGGATTGGGAGAATGTCATATGGTCAGATGAAACCAAAATAGAACTTTTTGGTAAAAACTCAACTCGTCGTGTTTGGAGGACAAAGAATGCTGAGTTGCATCCAAAGAACACCATACCTACTGTGAAGCATGGGGGTGGAAACATCATGCTTTGGGGCTGTTTTTCTGCAAAGGGACCAGGACGACTGATCCGTGTAAAGGAAAGAATGAATGGGGCCATGTATCGTGAGATTTTGAGTGAAAACCTCCTTCATCAGCAAGGGCATTGAAGATGAATCGTGGCTGGGTCTTTCAGCATGACAATGATCCCAAACACACCGCCCGGGCAACGAAGGAGTGGCTTCATAAGAAGCATTTCAAGGTCCTGGAGTGGCCTAGCCAGTCTCCAGATCTCAACCCCATAGAAAATCTTTGGAGGGAGTTGAAAGTCTGTGTTGCCCAGCGACAGCCCCAAAACATCACTGCTCTAGAGGAGATCTGCATGGAAGAATGGGCCAAAATACCAGCAACAGTGTGTGAAAACCTTGTGAAGACTTACAGAAAATGTTTGACCTGTGTTATTGCCAACAAAGGGTATATAACAAAGTATTGAGAAACTTTTGTTATTGACCAAATACTTATTTTCCACCATAATTTGCAAATAAATTCATTAAAAATCCTACAATGTGATTTTCTGGATTTTTTTTCCTCTCATTTTGTCTGTCATAGTTGACGTGTACCTATGATGAAAATTACAGGCCTCTCTCATCTTTTTAAGTGGGAGAACTTGCACAATTGGTGGCTGACTAAATACTTTTTTTCCCCACTGTATGTCTATTTTTCTGCATATCTAAGCATATCTCTTGAGCTGTCTGTACCCTCCTGACTGGTGGTTCTTTTTTAAAGAAACTAAATATGCTTCTCTACAGCTCTGCTAAGATCTGGGTAAAAGATTGAAAGGAATGTGAGTCTTGTTCAGTACATTTAGTTATTGCTTGATTTTCTAAAGTCTACCAACCTTACCAGCAGGCATGCCAGCTAAGCTACAGTAGTTAGACAAGCTACCCACTGAACAGACATCAATTCAAAGTCTATTCCACGTTGGTTCAACGTCATTTCATTGAAATGACGTGGAACCAATGTTGATTCAACCAGTGTGTGCCAAGTGGGTAGCTACTCTGACTTGATTGATAGCCTAAAATGGCTTCTTGGTAGCTAATTATGAGGTTGGGCGATTGGGAACCTATCTGGACTAGCTAAAGCCAACTTCATACAATTGCTAAGTGGCTAGTAGTATTACAGAATAAACAGGACAAATCTGAGGGGGCATGTGCCCCAGTGCCCCCTATGGGCATGACGCCTCTGCACACACACATCCTGGACACTATCAACTTCAACAGGAAGATTCCATCTAGATACCAGAATCCATCTTTATCTTTATTTCCAGTCCAACTGTTAGGAGAGGGAAACTGCTGAGTGTGGAAAAGACCACAGTGGAATGACTATAAACTCACATATGCATGTGCTCACATACACACGCACGTGCACACACCCACCCACCCACATACCCACACCCACATGCACAAACACAAACACACACACACACACACACACACGCACACACACACACACACACACACACACACACACACACACACACACACACACACACACACACACACACACACACACACACGCACACACACACACACACACACACACACACACACACACACACACACACACACCACATGCACATGCACATGCACACACACACACACACACACCCGCACACACATACACACACACACACACACACACACCCACCCACACACACAGACACACACACACACACACACACACACACACACACACACACACACACACAGGGTGTGAGGGAGGGACATGAAAATGAAGGAGATGAGACTACTGCAAAGGAAATGGAACATGTGGAAGGTGGTCATTCGCAGAGGGAGTCAGAGAGCCCCCCCATCATTCAGACTGAAGCGACTGACTGACTGCTGTACTGACCAAATCCCTTCCTGTAACTGCTAATGAGCCACACTTGACAGATTTTACTGCATCACAATGGGTGTCTGTCTGTACCTCTTGGGTATAATTCAAAGCTTTAATCCCCCTACAGCTGTATCTTAAGGGCCCTACAAACGTCACGCAAACTCAGTGACAGAGCGTCGTTTTCACACATACAGTGAGGGAAAAAAGTATTTGATACCCTGCTGATTTTGTATGTTTGCCCACTGACAAAGACATGAGCAGTCTATAATTTTAATGGTAGGTTTATTTGAACAGTGAGAGACAGAATAACAAAACAAAAATCCAGAAAAACTCATGTCAAAAATGTTATAAATTGATTTGCATTTTAATGAGGGAAATAAGTATTTGACCCCTATGCAAAACATGACTTAGTACTTGGTGGCAAAACCCTTGTTGGCAATCACAGAGGTCAGACGTTTCTTGTAGTTGGCCACCAGGTTTGCACACATCTCAGGAGGGATTTTGTCCCACTCCTCTTTGCAGATCTTCTCCAAGTCATTAAGGTTTCGAGCCTGACGTTTGGCAACTCGAACCTTCAGCTCCCTCCACAGATTTTCTATGGGATTAAGGTCTGCAGACTGGCTAGGCTACTCCAGGACCTTAATGTTCTTCTTCTTGAGCCACTCCTTTGTTGCCTTGGCCGTGTGTTTTGGGTCATTGTCATGCTGGAATACCCATCCACGACCCATTTTCAATGCCCTGGCTGAGGGAAGGAGGTTCTCACCCAAGATTTGACGGTACATGGCCCCGTCCATCGTCCCTTTGATGCAGTGAAGTTGTCCTGTCCCCTTAGCAGAAAAACACCCCCAAAGCATAATGTTTCCACCTCCATGTTTGATGGTGGGGATGGTGTTCTTGGGGACATAGGTATCATTCCTCCTCCTCCAAACAATGCGAGTTGAGTTGATGCCAAAGACGTCGATTTTGGTTCCATCTGACCACAACACTTTCACCCAGTTCTCCTCTGAATCATTCAGATGTTCATTGGCAAACTTCAGACGGGCCTGTATATGTGCTTTCTTGAGCAGGGGGACCTTGCGGGCGCTGCAGGATTTCAGTCCTTCACGGCGTAGTGTGTTACCAAATGTTTTCTTGGTGACTATTTCCCAGCTGCCTTGAGATCATTGACAAGATCCTCCCGTGTAGTTCTGGGCTGATTCCTCACCGTTCTCATGATCATTGCAACTCCACGAGGTGAGATCTTGCATGGAGCCCCAGGCCAAGGGAGATTGACAGTTCTTTTGTGTTTCTTCCTCCCTTTAAGAGTGTGCTCCTAATCTCAGCTTGTTACCTGTATAAAAGACACCTGGAAGCCAGAAATCTTTCTGATTGAGAGTGGGTCAAATACTTATTTCCCTAATTAAAATGCAAATCAATTTATAACATTTTTTACATGTGTTTTTCTGGATTTTTTTGTTGTTATTCTGTCTCTCACTGTTCAAATAAACCTACCATTAAAATTATAGACTGATCATTTCTTTGTCAGTGGGCAAACGTACAAAATCAGCAGGGGATCAAATACCTTTTTCCCTCACTGTAGTTCTACATACTTTCACCTTTATTTGACCAAGCCAGTTGAGAACAAGTTCTCATTTACAACTGCGACCTGGCCAAGATAAAGCAAAGCAGTGCGATAAAAACAACAACATAGAGTTACATATGGGGTAAAACAAAACATAATGTCAAAAATACACCAGAAAATATATATACAGTGTGTGCAAATGTAGCAAGTTATGGAGGTAAGGCAATAAATAGGCCATAGTGCAAAATAAATTACAATTAGTATTAACACTGGAATGATAGATGTGTAAGAGATTATGTGGGCGGCAGGTAGCTTAGTGGTTAAGAGCATAGTGCCAGTAACCGAAAGGTCGCTGGTTCTAATCCCCGAGCCGACTAGGTGAAAAATCTGTCGATGTGCCCTTGAGCAAGGCACTTAACCCTAATTGCTCCTGTAAGTCGCTCTGGATAAGAGCGTCTGCTAAAATGACAAAACAACAAAAATGTGCAAATAGAGATACTGGGGTGCAAATTAGCAAAATAAATAACAATATGAGGTAGTTGGGTGGGCTAATTTCAGATGGGCTGTGTACAGGTGCAGTGATCGGTAAGGTGCTCTGACAACTGATGCTTAAAGTTAGTGAGGGAGATCAAGAGTCTACAGCTTCAGAGATTTTTGCAATTCGTTCCAGTCATTGGCAGCAGAGAACTGGAAGGAATGGCGGCCAAAGGAGGTGTTGGCTTTGGGGATGACCAGTGATATATACCTGCTGGAGCGCATACTACGGGTGGGTGTTGCTATGGTGACCAATGAGCTAAGATAAGGCGGGGATTTGCCTAGCAGTGATTTATAGATGGCCTGGAGCCAGTGGGTTTGGCGACGAATATGTAGTGAGGACCAGCCAACAAGAGCGTAAAGGTCACAGTGGTGGGTAGTATATGGGACTTTGGTGACAAAACGGATGGCACTGTGATAGACTACATCCAATTTGCTGAGTAGAGTGTTGGAGGCTATTTTGTAAATGACATCACCGAAGTCAAGGATCGGTAGGATAGCCAGTTTTACGAGGGCATGTTTGGCAGCATGAGTGAAGGAGGCTTTGTTGCGAAATAGGAAGCCGATTCTAGATTTAACTTTGGATTGGAGATGCTTAATGTGACTCTGGAAGAAGAGTTTACAGTCTAACCAGACACCTAGGTATTTGTAGTTGTCCACATACTCTAGGTCAGACCCGTCGAGAGTAGTGATTCTAGTCGGGTAGGCGGGTGCCAGCAGCGTTCGATTGAAGAGCATGCATTTAGTTTTACTAGTGTTTAAGAGCAGTTGGAGGCTACTGAAGGAGTGTTGTATGGCATTGAAGCTCGTTTGGAGGTTTGTTAACACAGTGTCCAATGAAGGGCCAGATGTATACAAAATGGTGTTGTCTGCGTAGAGGTGGATCTGAGAGTCACCAGCAGCAAGAGCGGCATCATTGATATACACAGAGAAAAGAGTCGGCCCAAGAATTGAACCCTGTGGCACCCCCATGGAGACTGCCATAGGTCCAGACAACAGGCCCTCCGATTTGACACATTGAACTCTATCTGAGAAGTAGTTGGTGAACCAGGCGAGGCAGTCATTTGAGAAACCAAGGCTATTTAGTCTGCCAATAAGAATGTGGTAGTTGACAGAGTCGAAAGCCTTGGCCAGGTCGATGAAGACGGCTGCACAGTACTGTCTATTATCGATCGCGGTTATAATATCGTTTAGGACCTTGAGCGTGGCTGAGGTGCACCCATGCCCAGCTCGGAAACCGGATTGCATAGCTTAGAAGGTACGGTGGGATTCGAAATGGTCGGTGATCTGTTTGTTAACTTGGCTTTCAAAAACTTTTGAAAGGCAGGGCAGGATGGATATAGGTATGTAACAGTTTGGATCTAGAGTGTCACCCCCTTTGAAGAGGGGGATGACCGCGGCAGCTTTCCAATCTCTGGGGATCTCAGACGTTACGAAGAGAGGTTGAACAGGCTAGTAATAGGGGTTGCGACTATTTCGGCGAATCTTGATATGTTTTTTGGCTCTCCTGAAGGATGTGTTTTGTCGCCACTCCTGTACATCTTGTACACTAATAGTTGTACTAGTTCCCATCCTGACAGACACCTCGTTAAGTTCGCTGATAAAATTTTATTTTATTTTATTTTATTTTATTTGATGACACTGCCTTGATCAGCCTGTTGTATGATGATGAGGTAGAGCTGCTGCTTTCAAGGAGCGGGACTCTAACCCGGACGCTTATAAGAAATCCCGCTATGCCTTCCGACGAACCATCAAACAGAGTCAATACAGGACTAAGATTGAATCGTACTACACCGGCTCTGACGCTCGTCGGATGTGGCAGGGCTTGAAAACTATTACAGACTACAAAGGGAAGCACAGCCGCGAGCTGCCCAGTGACACAAGACTTCCAGACGAGCTAAACCACTTCTATGCTCGCTTCGAGGCAAGCAACACTGAAGCATGCATGAGAGCACCAGCTGTTCCGGATGACTATGTGATCACGCTCTCCGTAGCCGATGTGAGTAAGACTTTTAAGCAGGTCAACATTCACAAGGCCGCAGGGCCAGACGGATTACCAGGACGTGTACTCCGAGCATGTGCTGACCAACTGGCAAGTGTCTTCAATGACATTTTCAACATGTCCCTGACTGAGTCTGTAATACCAACATGTTTCAAGCAGACCACCATAGTCCCCGTGCCCAAGGACTCTAAGATAACCTGCCTAAATGACTACCGACCCGTAGCACTGACGTCTGTAGCCATGAAGTGCTTTGAAAGGCTGGTCATGGCTCACATCAACACCATTATCCCAGAAACCCTAGACCCACTCCAATTTGCATACCGCCCCAACAGATCCACAGATGATGCAATCTCTATTGCACTCCACACTGCCCTTTCCCACCTGGACAAGAGGAACACCTACGTGAGAATGCTATTCATTGACTACAGCTCAGTATTCAACACCATAGTGCCCTCAAAGCTCATCACTAAGCTAAGGATCCTGGGACTAAACACCTCTGCAAATGGATCCTGGACTTCCTGACGGGCCGCCCCCAGGTGGTAAGGGTAGGTAACAACACATCTGCCACACTGATCCTCAACACGGGGGCCCCTCAGGGGTGCGTGCTCAGTCCACTCCTGTACTCCATGTTCACCCATGACTGCATGGCCAGGCACGACTCCAACACCATCATTAAGTTTGCCGACGACACAACAGTGGTAGGCCTGATCAACGACAACGATGAGACAGCCTATAGGGAGGAGGTCAGAGACCTGGCCATGTGGTGCCAGGATAACTACCTCTCCCTCAACGTGACCAAGACAAAGGAGATGATTGTGGACTACAGGAAAAAAAAGAGGACTGAGCACGACCCCATTCTCATCGACAGGGCTGTAGTGGAACAGGTTGAGAGCTTCAAGTTCCTTGGTGTCCACATCACCAACGAACTATCATGGTCCAAACACACCAAGACAGTCGTGAAGAGGGCACGACAAAGCCTATTCCCCCTCAGGAGACTGAAAAGATTTGGCATGGGTCCTCAGATCCTCAAAAAATTCTACAGCTGCACCATCGAGAGCATCCTGACTGGTTGCATCACCGCCTGGTATGGCAACTGCTTGGCCTCCGACAGCAAGGCACTACAGATGGTAGTGCGTACGGCCCAGTACATCACTGGGGCCAAGCTTCCTGCCATCCAGGACCTCTATACCAGGCGGTGTCAGAGGAAGGCCCTCAAAATTGTCAAAGACTCCAGCCACCCTAGTCATAGACTGTTCTCTCTGCTACCGCACGGCAAGCAGTACCGGAGCGCCAAGTCTAGGTCCAAAAGACTTCTCAACAGCTTCTACCCCCAAGCCATACGACTCCTGAACAGCTAATCATGGCTACCCGGACTATTTGCACTGCCCCCCCCCACTCCATCTTTTTACGCTGCTGCTACTCTGTTAATTATTTATGCATAGTCACTTTAACTCTACCCACATGTACATATTACTTCAACTACCTCAACTAGCCGGTGCCCCCGCACATTGACTCTGCACCGGTACCCCCCTGTATATATAGCCTCCCTACTGTTATTTTATTTTACTTCTGCTCTTTTTTTCTCAACACTTTTTTGTCTTATTCTACTTTTTTATAAAAAATAAATGCACTGTTGGTTAAGGGCTGTAAGTAAGCATTTCACTGTAATGTCTGCACCTGTTGTATTCGGCGCATGTGGCCAATAAAATTTGATTTGATTTGATTTGATGACACTGCCTTGATCAGCCTGTTGCATGATGATGAGGAACATCGTGGCCCAGTCCTAAATGACTTTGTAGAGTGGTGTGACGAATCACACTTGGTCCTCAATACCAACAAGACCAAAGAGATGTGCATAGACTTCAGGAAGCATACAACACCTACCTCTGCAACATCTATCAGAGGTCAGAACACAGAGATTGTAGAGGAATACAAATATCTGGGTGTCCTCTTGGACAATAAGCTTCAGTGGAGTAAATGTACAGACCTGACCTACAAAAAGAGTCAACAGAGACTGTACTTTCTCAAAAAGCTGGGATCTTTTCATGTTGACTGTACTATACTGACTCTGTTTAAAAATCTTTCATTGAGAGTATTTTAACGTTTTGTATTGTTTGTTAGTTTGGCAATGCCACTGTCAGCCAGAGAAAAATGCTGAGAAGGATTATCACCACAGCAAGCAAGGTACTTGGAGTCAAACAGACAGGCCTGGATGAGATCTTTAAGGTCAGGGCCCTCCGCAAGGCTCACAAAATCATTTTAGACCCAAGCCACCACTTGTACCCAGACTTTGAACTACTCCCCTCTGGGTGCAGGTATAGGGCACTCCTCGGTAGTAAAAACAGAACTAGACAATCAATTGTGCCAGGTGTAATATCCCTCCTAAATAGCTCAGGCCAGCAGGCTAGACTTTTTTTATTGGTATGTAACTGTTCTGAAAGTTGTATTGTCAATTTAGTTTTGTATTTAAAATGCCACTTTAAACGTGTACATGCCACTTTAAAAATGTCCCCACGAGAACAATAAAGTCAGTAAAGTAGAGGGTTAAGTCCTCTGCTCATTACTGTATCAGCGAGACATTATTTAATTTGAATCCATTCTTGAACTGATCAAATGATGATTTCAGTGAATTCAGATCGCTTATCAGTACCAAAACTGATCATGCAGTTGAAGAGGACAGACTACAGGTTTATGATCATCTGGATTAAAGATGATGAGGTAATGAAGCGTACACGTTAGAGGGCTCTTCTACAGGAGACAGACTTCAAACACTCTCACCACAGACTCAGTCTCACAAAGACCCTCCTTCTCACTAACTTTGTTACAAGAGATATCTTTATCACACTCTATGTGAAGTTAATTTACTGTGATTTTTGTGAAATTGGCAACTTCTTAAAAAGACCGGTGAGAATGTATCCTCCTTCTCTATCCTGGTCCCCCTCTCTTCCAATATTGGTTATTATACTCCTCCCCTTGTTTTAATTTCCACTTTACCTCTTGGTCGATACACTCTCTCAATCCTTCAATCCTTCTCACCAATCTCTCCTTCACTCTTTCTCTCCCTCACTGTTACAATCTGATGTTTTGGACATTTTTGTCATCGAGATAAGCAACGTTTTGAACATAGGCACTAATTGAATACATTTATTAAAAAGATGAACATATAAACCAGCAAAGCGCATGCGTAAACTCTCCTCCCACATAAACCAACATTGGTAAGGAGAGCTTCACTGAATGCGTGTGTGGTTGGCTTGTTGTTCTGTGTGTTTATGGTGATCAATTAACAGTCGTCCTGACTGAACAAGATTGACATCATGGATACTGACAGGCTACTTACTATAAAACTCTTTATTTTTTATTTAGTTTTATTTAACCTTTATTTAACTAGGCAAGTCAGTTAAGAACAAATTATTATTTACAATGGCGAACTACCAAATGAGGCTGGGATAAAAAATAAAAAACAAAGGACAAAACACACATCACGACAAGAGAGACACAACAACATTACATAAAGAGAGACCTAAGACAACATAGCATGGTAGCAACAACAACATGACAACAACATGGTCGCAACACCACATGGCAGTAGCACAACATTGAAGCAGCACAACATGGTAGCAGCACAAATGGTACAAACATTATTGGGCACAGACAGCAGCACAAAGGTAAGATGGTAGAGACAACAATACAGTTGAAGTCGGAAGTTTACATACACCTTAGCACAATACAGTGAGGGAAAAAAGTATTTGATCCCCTGCTGATTTTGTACATTTGCCCACTGACAAAGACATGATCAGTCTATAATTTTAATGGTAGGTTTATTTGAACAGTGAGAGACAGAATAACAACACAAAAATCCAGAAAAACGCATGTCAAAAATGTTATAAATTGATTTGCATTTTAATGAGGGAAATAAGTATTTGACCCCTCTGCAAAACATTACTTAGTACTTGGTGGCAAAACCCTTGTTGGCAATCACAGAGGTCAGATGTTTCTTGTAGTTGGCCACAAGGTTTGCACACATCTCAGGAGGGATTTTGTCCCACTCCTCTTTGCAGATCTTCTCCAAGTCATTAAGGTTTCGAGCCTGACGTTTGGCAACTCGAACCTTCAGCTCCCTCCACAGATTTTCTATGGGATTAAGGTCTGGAGACTGGCTAGGCCACTCCAGGACCTTAATGAGTTTCTTCTGAGCCACTCCTTTGTTGCCTTGGCCGTGTGTTTTGGGTCATTGTCATGCTGGAATACCCATCCACGACCCATTTTCAATGCCCTGGCTGAGGGAAAGAGGTTCTCACCCAACATTTGACGGTACATGGCCCCGTCCATCGTCCCTTTGATGCGGTGAAGTTGTCCTGTCCCCTTAGAAGAAAAACACCCCCAAAGCATAATGTTTCCACCTCCATGTTTGACGGTGGGGATGGTGTTCTTGGGGTCATAGGCAGCATTCCTCCTCCTCCAAACACGGCGAGTTGATGCCAAAGAGCTCGATTTTGGTTCCATCTGACCACAACACTTTCACCCAGTTCTCCTCTGAATCATTCAGATGTTCATTGACAAACTTCAGACGGGCCTGTATATGTGCTTTCTTGAGCAGGGGGACCTTGTGGGCACTGCAGGATTTCTGTCCTTCACGGCGTAGTGTGTTACCAATTGTTTTCTTGGTGACTATGGTCCCAGCTGCCTTGAGATCATTGACAAGATCATCCCGTGTAGTTCTGGGCTGATTCCTCACCGTTCTCATGATCATTGCAACTCCACGAGGTGAGATCTTGCATGGAGCCCCGGGCCGAGGGAGATTGACAGTTATTTTGTGTTTCTTCCATTTGCGAATAATCGCACCAACTGTTGTCACCTTCTCACCAAGCTGCTTGGCGATGGTCTTGTAGGCCATTCCAGCCTTGTGTAGGTCTACTATCTTGTCCCTGACATCCTTGGAGAGCTCTTTGGTCTTGGCCATGGTGGAGAGTTTGGAATCTGATTGATTGATTGCTTCTGTGGACAGGTGTCTTTTATACAGATAACAAGCTGAGATTAGGAGCACTCCCTTTAAGAGTGTATATAAATAATAAATAAAATAAAAATTGGTCATTTAGCAGACGCTCTAATCCAGAGCGATTTACAGGAGCAATTAGTGTTAAGTGCCTTGCTCAAGGGCACATCGACAGATTTTTCACCTAGTCAGCTCGGGGATTAGAACCAGCGACCTTTCGGTTACTGGTACAACGCTCTTAACCACTAAGCTACCTGCCGCCCCATGTACTCCTAATCTCAGCTCGTTACCTGTATAAAAGGCACCTGGGAGCCAGAAATCTTCCTGATTGAGAGGGGGTCAAATACTTATTTCCCTCATTAAAATGCAAATCAATTTATAACATTTTTCACATGCGTTTTTCTGGATTTTTTTTTGTTATTCTGTCTCTCACGGTTCAAATAAACCTACCATTAAAATTATAGACTGATAATTTCTTTTTCAGTGGGCAAACTTACAAAATCAGCAGGGGATCAAATACTTTTTTCCCTAAATGGACATTTAAACTCTGTTTTTCACAATTCCTGGCATTTAATCCTAGTAAAAATTCCCTGTCTTAGGTCAATTAGGATCACCACTTTATTTTAAGATTGTGATATGTCAGAATAATAGTAGAGAGAATGATTTATTTCAGCTTTAATTTATTTAATCACATTCCCAGTGGGTCAGAAGTTTACATACACTCAATTAGTATTTGGTAGCATTGCCTTTAAATTGTTTAACTTGGGTCAAACGTTTCGGGTAGCCTTCCACAAGCTTCCCACAGTAAGTTGGGTGAATTTTGGCCCATTCCTCCTGACAGAGCTCGTGTAACTGAGTCAGGTTTGTAGGCCTCCTTGCTCACACACGCTTTTTCAGTTCTGCCCACAAACTTTCTATAGGATTGAGGTCAGGGCTTTGTGATGGCCACTCCAATACCTTGACTTTGTTGTCCTTAAGCCATTTTGCCACAACTTTGGAAGTATGCTTGGGGTCATTGTCCATTTGGAAGACCCATTTGCGACCAAGCTTTAACTTCCTGACTGATGTCTTGAGATGTTGCTTCAATATATCCACATAATTATCCTTCCTCATGATGCCATCTATTTTGTGAAGTGCACCAGTCCCTCCTGGCATGATGCTGCCACTCCCGTGCTTCATGTTTGGGATGTGGTTCTTCGGCTTGCAAGCCTACCCACCTTTTCCTCCAAATATAAAATGGTCATCATGGCCAAACAGTTCTATTTTTGTTTCATCAGACCAGAGGACATTTCTCCAAAAAGTACGATCTTTGTCCCCATGTGCAGTTGCAAACCGTAGTCTGGCTTTTTTTATGCCGTTTTTGGAGCAGTGGCTTCTTCCTTGCTGAGCGGCCTTTCAGGTTATGTCGATATAGGACTCGTTTTACTGTGGATATAGATACTTTTGTACCTGTTTCCTCCAGCATCTTCACAAGGTCCTTTGCTGTTGTTCTGGGATTGATTTGCACTTTTCGCACCAAAGTACGTTTATCTCTAGGAGACAGAACGCGTCTCCTTCCTGAGCGGTATGACGGCTGCGTGGTCCCATGGTGTTTATACTTGCGTACTATTGTTTGTACAGATGAACGTGGTACCTTCAGGCATTTGGAAATTGCTCCCAAGGCCTTGGCTGATTTCTTTTGATTTGCCCATGATGTCAAGCAAAGAGGCACTGAGTTTGAAGGTAGGCCTTGAAATACATCCACAGGTACAGCTCCAATTGACTCAAATGATGTCAATTAGCCTATCAGAAGCTTCTAAAGCCATTACATCATTTTCTGGAATTTCCCAAGCTGTTTATTGTACGGTCAACTTAGTGTATGTAAACTTCTGACCCACTGGAATTGTGATACAGTGAATTCTAAGTGAAATAATCTGTCTGTAAACAATTGTTGGAAAAATTACTTGTGTCATGCACAAAGTATATGTTCTAACCGACTTGCCAAAACTATAGTTTGTTAATAAGAAATTGTGGAGTGGTTGAAATACGAGTTTTAATGACTCCAACCTAAGTGTATGTAAACTTCCGACTTCAACTGTACATCATGCGAAGCAACCACAACTGTCAGTAAGAGTGTCCATGATTGAATCTTTGAATGAAGAGACTGAGATAAAACTGTCCAGTTTGAGTGTTTTATGCAGCTCGTTCCAGTCGCTAGCTGCAGCGAACTGAAAAGAGGAGCGACCCAGGGATGTGTGTGCTTTGGGGACCTTTAACAGAATGTGACTGGCAGAACGGGTGTTGTATGTGGAGGATGAGGGCTGCAGTAGGTATCTCAGTATAGAGTGCAGTGATCTGTCCTATAAGGAGCATCGGTGGCAAATCTGATGGCCGAATGGTAAAGAACATCTAGCCGCTCGAGAGCACCCTTACCTGCCGATCTATAAATTACATCTCCGTAATCTAGCATGGGTAGGATGGTCATCTGAATCAGGGTTAGTTTGGCAGCTTGGGTGAAAGAGGAGCGATTACGATAGAGGAAACTAAGTTAGATTTAACCTTAGCCTGCAGCTTTGATATGTGCTGATAGAAGGACTAGCCATACTCCCAAGTACTTGTATGAGGTGACTACCTCAAGCTCTAAACCCTCATGAAGAAGAGCGCAGAGGACAACCTGAATAACATCAGTTAATTACTTATAGAGTCATTAACACACATTTAGGGAAAGAGGGGGAGAAAGAAAAGGTGGGAATGAAAGAGGATGAAAAGAGGGTAGGAGATAGTGGGTGGTAGGATGGAGTGAACGTGTGAAAACGAAGCAGGCTGTAGTGATGATGAAAAAAGGAGGGAGGCGAGGGAGAGAGAGTGAAAGAGAGGAGAGGATGACACAAACACATGGAGGCAGAGAACAATAGAGGAATCCAGATTACACTCTTAGAAAAAAGGGTTCCAAAAGGGTTCTTCGGTTGTCCCGATAGGAGAACCCTTTTTGGTTCTAAGTAGAACCCTTTTTGGTTCTAGGTAGAACCCTTTTGGGTTCCATGTAGAACCCTCTGTGAAAAGGGTTCTACATGGAACCCAAAAGGGTTCTACCTGGAACCCAAAGGGTTCTACCTGGAACCAAAAAGGGTTCTTCAAAGGGTTCTCCTATGGGGACAGCCGAAGAACCCTTTTAGGTTCTAGATAGCTCCTTTTTTTCTAAGAGTGTATGGAACATGGGACAGGGATGAGAAGAACCAGGTGGAAGATTTCATCACAGAGAAAGAGAACCTCATCAGACCGAGCCCAGTAGGATGGTGAGGGAACATACCCTCATTCTGCTCAGCCTGGTTACATGGAGAAACCAGCTAGGCCTCTCAATACTAACATGGCCTCAATACTTCTATCCTACACAAACCTAAATACTGCCACAACTACTGTCTGATTAATAATGCACAACATTGCCTACGGACAGAGCTTCAAAAACATATATCACTGCAAAAACAAACCCAATTAACTGAAAGACAAACATTCCCATGACTGAGTCCCATGGTGACAGGACCAAATAAAACCTCAGTGGAAATAGGTTTTTAATCAGTCAGTCACAATCATGAAACATCTCCCATGAGTCACAACCAGGTCCAAACTGGACTGGACACAGGTTTGTGGGTAAATCAGACAGTCAGAGAGAGTGTCAGAGATAAGTACTTAATGAGTAATGGTCTAGATCCCCAAGGCAGCACTAGGTGACTGTATATCTGACATGCTGTAAGCACCTCTGGGTCACACAAGCCATCTCTCCTCCCCAGAAGAAAAACACACTCCATCTCTCCTTCCCAGTACAAAAACACACTCCATCTCTCCTCCCCTGTAGAAAAACAAGCTGTCTGAAGGAGATTTTTCTCTCACAAACTGCTGAAGGAGATTGGATGTGATAGTGATGGTCAAATGATTTACCATGTGTTGCCAAGTGATTCTTTAGATTAATCTGAATATATAATTGCGTCTAATCTCTGGGAAGCAAGGTCACATGATCAAAACTAACGTCAGCCCTAATCACTGGCAGGATTTTAATCAAGGAGATCAATCCTCCTAATTGATAGCCCGTGAGATTATGTATGCATGCAGAATTGTCAACCTCAGCCCCAAGCCATAACTAATATAGCATTAAAATGTTTAAGATTGTCAACAGTTTGGAAATGGGTTTTTAATTTAAACGAAGATGTTGTACCCTATGTCTGCATTCTGTTAACATGTACCCCAAAATTTACTATTCATTTTAAACATTTGTCCCATTTTAAAACAAGAAAACAAACAATTTTCACAATTTTATTACAGAGAAGTCTGGGCAAAATGTCCATATCCCCCAGTATACATCCTCCCACTACATGTGAGGTATTTGTAGAAAGCCATGCCTAACATGGGTCTGGTGGCGGACCTCATGCAATACCACACTGTGTGACTCATTGCAGTGGTCCCTGGATTGTGTGTACTCCATAGCAGTGGTTCCCAAACTGTGGGGCGCGGGGGTTGCGAGGGGTCGGCAGGGGGGGCATGTCAGTCTTTGCATACCTTAGAGAGCTATTTAGAACTTGTCAGAAATGTCCAGATCAACTAGCCATGTCAGCTAACGTTTTTTAGCTAGGTTTCTTAGCCCATAGCTTTTGTAGTAATGTTCGAGTCACTCAAATATTACATGAATACACATTAAACATGGAAAAATATATAGAATTGCAAGAATATGAGCTTTAAAACTGCAAAATGTTCTCTCCACCCCATGACAAAATGTGTATAATTGCAGGAAATAAGCCTTAAACCTGCAAGTTTTTCTCTCCCCCAACAGTGCTTGTGCCCATAGAAATAGACTTGGCGCGCGCAGGTGGGGCGCGGGATGTTCCCCAATGCTGGAAGGGGGGCCTGAGTGAAAAGTTTGGGAACCATGCTCCATATCATAGCTCCATAACTTCATCATCCATTCAATAGGCACCACAGAGTATTGTTCACATTCCCCTTTTATGCCCCCACAACCCTGCAGTCTCCATGACAACGGCCCTCTCAAGCATATGGACAGGAAGAGGTATGAGATGTGAGCTGAGTGCTAATGTACATGCTCACATACAAAAACACACACACACAAACACAAACACACACACACACACTCTGTTTCTCTCCCGAGTACACATGCATTCGCATCTATGCACACACAAGCAAGTGCTCACCCACGCAGGCACACACGCACACACACTGTAATGAAAAGCCATTGAGTCATGGGCAATGATTCTGAACCCTGTCTTTCTCAAGGGCGTCCTTATATACATATGACACAATTTCTCAACCATGAAGTGGGACAGCTATGTGCACCCCAACAAAAAATGCCACATATTTCACAGAGGTCTCCCCTGATCACTGTTCCTCAGTCTCCTCTGTTTAAACGTATGTGTCAGTAATGCTATCCATCTCTCCCTCCTTTATTCTGTTAGTCACTCTAATTTTCTCTGTTGTGCCGTCCCTTGATTTCTCATTCTGTCCATACTTGTTACTGTACAACCATTAGGGCAGCAGGAGTGAAAGTCATTCCTATATGTTTGTCTGTCAGCAGTAATGGAATTAGTTGATGTGGGTCTATTGTCCTTCATTTGCCTCCTTATTGACTTAATGTATCTATCCGTCTGTCTATCAGACATATTAGAGAAGGTAACCCTTTGTGAAGCCCACAAGTGTAATGCATTATAATGTTGCAAATAAAGCAGTCTAAGAAGTTCTCCCTTATATTGTCATATTATCATCTCATTGTGATGAGTTATGATCTGAATCGATATTCATTGACCATCAGATTTAAACAATAAAGTCACAGAGAACAATCCAACAGATTACGATCTGATAATAAAACATCAGCTCAGGCTTGTCACAAATAATAGCATTGTACATGCCAGCTTTAAGTACGTGTCTTACCATAGAGACTAAGACATATCACAGCCATGCTGATGGTTATTCACTCAGTCATGAGTGTGTTGTTCAGGTGCTCTATTCTGTTTGGGTGTCAGTGCGCGTCAGTCATTATTGTCTTTCTACGTGTCTTTCTCTTTTGAGTTTGTCGTTCTCTGTCCTCATTTCTCTGTCTCTGGTCTCCCTGTCTCTCTGGTCTATCTCTCTGGTCTGTCTGTCTGTCTCTCTGGTCTGTCTCTCTGTCTCTCTGGTCTGTCTATCTCTCTGGTCTCTCTGTCTCTCTGGTCTGTCTATCTCTCTGGTCTCTCTGTCTCTCTGGTCTGTCTATCTCTCTGATCTCTCTGTCTCTCTGGTCTGTCTCTCTGTCTCTCTGGTCTGTCTGTCTCTCTGGTCTCTCTGTCTCTCTGGTCTGTCTATCTCTCTGGTCTCTCTGTCTCTCTGGTCTGTCTCTCTGTCTCTCTGGTCTGTCTGTCTCTCTGGTCTCTCGGCCTCGCTGGTCTGTCTGTCTGTCTCTCTGGTCTCTCTGTCTCTCTGGTCTTTCTGTCTCTCTGGTCTGTCTGTCTGTCTCTCTGGTCTGTCTGTCTCTCTGGTCTGTCTGTCTCTCTGGTCTGTCTGTCTCTCTGGTCATCTGTCTCTGGTCTGTCTGTCTGTCTGTCTGTCTATCTGTCTGTCTGTCTGTCTGTCTGTCTCTCTGGTCTATCTGTCTCTCTGGTCTGTCTGTCTGTCTCTCTGGTCTGTCTCTCTGGTCTGTCTGTCTGTCTGTCTGTCTGTCTGTCTGTCTGTCTGTCTGTCTGTCTGTCTGTCTCTGTTGTGTCTGTTGTTTCTGTCTCTCTGTTTGTCTGGCTGATGTTGTTGACGTACCTCTGGACGGTCGTCTCCTCTGCTTGGTCTGCATGGTCAAAGTGCCAACCACTGCGCCCATGTTGTCGCCGTGAAAACCCACTTGTTCAAACAAATGACTGAGCAGTCCTCCTCTCTCTATTTTTCTTCCCTTTTCTGTCCTTCTCCCTCTCTATCTCTCTGAATAAGCCCCCGTCCCCCCGTCCCCCCCTTGTCTCGTCTCTCAGTCTGGTCCACGTTGGGTCTCTCTATGGTGGTGCCCGCGTTCATTTACCGTCGTTTCTGTGAGAATGAAAGATAGCTGAAATTCTCCTTCCCCAAATGCACACAAGCTGCTCCTGCTTCTCCATGCCCCTCCCACCCTTCTTTCCACTCCTCGGTCACCGCTCTCTCTCTTTCCCTCTCTTTCACTCTCCATTCCTCCCTCCTTCCCTCTACCACCCTCCATCCTTCCCTCTCTCTACGCAGTGTCAATAACTGTTGCTGTGCTCACATCCCCATACTAGTGAATGGTATGGATGTAGAGTATGTAAGGCTGAGAGTGTTCCATACTTTCCACATTTCACTATGGTCCTGCATCTTCTCTCCATATTACCTTCCCTCCATGTCTACCCTATGACAGAGTGGAATATCTAAAGCTAAGTGGGCCTCTCCTCCTGTTACCTTAGAGCTCTCTGTATCTCTAGTCCCCACACACACACACACACACACACACACACACACACACACACACACACACACACACACACACACACACACACACACACACACACACACACACACACACACACACACACACACACACACACACACACACACACAGGGATAAGTCAGAAGTGATTATGTAAAATACCCCTCTGCTCCTCTTTTTGCATGATTGCTTCGACATAAGGCAGTGTCCTGCCTTGGTTTTGCATGTTACATGTGTATCTTGCCTGAGAACAGCATGTCAGTGCCAGCTAGGAAGAATGAGGAGGGGAGATGTGGATTCTTCATTTCATGAGAAAAAAGATAAAGATGGAAATTATAACGACGACTGATTTTATGTAAAAACGAAGACACAATCCCATGTACCCACCCACACACAGAGTTGTGTATGCATGTAAGCATGTAAGCATGTACGCACGTAAACACACACTCACGTATGCACGCACGCACATGCTGTGTGTGTGTGTCTCAGAGAGCAGCCCAGTTCCTCCAGCTGGAGTGTCCTTCTCTATCTCTAATGGTCTGTATAAATAGCTGCTTGTTTTTGGTCCCCTTCTTGTCTGACGTTTGCTCTCATTAAGTGAGAGGGTTGAGATGACCCCACTAACTACTCCCAATACAGAGAGAGCGAGCGAGAGAGAGAGAGAGAGAGAGAGAGAGAGAGAGAGAGAGAGAGAGAGAGAGAGAGAGAGAGATGAGAAAGTGGAGGGAGGGATATGGGAAAAGAAGGAGAGGGAGTAGGGATATATGTGAGAGAGCAGGGGGGGGGGTGTTCTTCAAGTCAAATCAAAACTTCACATCCTAATTAATGATAAGAAAAACAAACTATTTTGAGGACTGAGATTCCGATTCTTCCCAATTATGGTGAATTTCTGTCTGCAGAGCACAGTGCTGCCTATTAGAGACTAGTACAGTCATTCATCTGCACATGACAGGATTCTACTCAACCCTTGCTCTGCTCTCTGTTGCATTCGAGTGGTGAATATTGTTTTGCATAACTTTCATGGTTC
>NW_028157504.1:0-45000 GCF_964263955.1 Coregonus lavaretus
TGTTGATAATCACATTGGGCCTCAGACATGTAGCCTAACTCACTCAGCTGTTGTTGATAATCACATTGGGCCTCAGACATGTAGCCTAACTCACTCAGCTGTTGTTGATAATCACATTGGGCCTCAGTCGTGTAGCCTAACACACTCAGCTGTTGTTGATAATCACATTGGGCCTCAGACATGTAGCCTAACTCACTCAGCTGTTGTTGATAATCACATTGGGCCTCAGACGTGTAGCCTAACTCACTCAGCTGTTGTTGATAATCACATTGGGCCTCAGACATGTAGCCTAACTCACTCAGCTGTTGTTGATAATCACATTGGGCCTCAGTCGTGTAGCCTAACACACTCAGCTGTTGTTGATAATCACATTGGGCCTCAGACATGTAGCCTAACTCACTCAGCTGTTGTTGATAATCACATTGGGCCTCAGTCGTGTAGCCTAACTCACTCAGCTGTTGTTGATAATCACATTGGGCCTCAGTCGTGTAGCCCAACACACTCAGCTGTCGTTGATGATCACATTGGGCCTCAGTCGTGTAGCCTAACTCACTCAGCTGTTGTTGATAATCACATTGGGCCTCAGTCGTGTAGCCTAACACACTCAGCTGTCGTTGATGATCACATTGGGCCTCAGTCGTGTAGCCTAACTCACTCAGCTACTGATGAATCTCTAACCAGCGTGTAGTGTAGTGTAGTGTAGTGTAGTGTAGTGTAGTGTAGTGTAGTGTAGTGTAGTGTACTGTAGTGTAGTGTAGTGTAGTGTAGTGTAGTGTACTGTAGTGTAGTGTAGTGTAGTGTAGTGTAGTGTAGTGTAGTGTAGTATACTGTAGTGTAGTGTAGTGTAGGCTAGTGTAGTGCAGTGGTGGGAACACTGAACACTGCCACAGGCGTCTCCTATAACTGTCCAGCTACCACCAGCTGTATGCTACTGAGACATGGTGAAGGGAACACGGCCACTACCTCTCTCCCCAACCAAGGTGCATGAATTGAGGAGTAAACTGAAGTGAAGAGGGAATTTAGTAACTCTTGGAGGACAGTGGAAGTTCATAAAATAGCTTCTTTGTTGTTAAAAGGGCCTGTTGTCTGGACCTATGGCAGTCTCTATGGGGGTGCCACAGGGTTCAATTCTTGGGCCGACACTTTTCTCTGTGTATATGAATGATGTCGCTCTTGCTGCTGGTGACTCTCAGATCCACCTCTACGCAGACGACACCATTTTGTATACATCTGGCCCTTCATTGGACACTGTGTTAACAAACCTCCAAACGAGCTTCAATGCCATACAACACTCCTTCAGTAGCCTCCTACTGCTCTTAAACACTAGTAAAACTAAATGCATGCTTTTCAATCGAACGCTGCTGGCACCCGCCCACCCGACTAGAATCACCACTCTCGACAGGTCTGACCTAGAGTATGTGGACAACTACAAATACCTATGTGTCTGGTTAGACTGTAAACTCAACTTCCAGACTCACATAAAGAATCTCCAATCTAAAGTTAAATCTAGAATCGGCTTCCTATTTCGCAACAAAGCCTCCTTCACTCATGCTGCCAAACATGCCCTCGTAAAACTGACTATCCTACCGATCCTTGACTTCGGCGATGTCATTTACAAAATAGCCTCCAACACTCTACTCAGCAAATTGGATGTAGTCTATCACAGTGCCATCCGTTTTGTCTCCAAAGCCCCATACACTACCCACCACTGTGACCTGTACGCTCTTGTTGGCTGGTCCTCACTACATGTTCGTCGTCAAACCCACTGGCTCCAGGCCATCTATAAATCACTGCTAGGCAAATCCCCGCCTTATCTTAGCTCATTGGTCACCATAGCAGCACCCACCCGTAGTCTGCGCTCCAGCAGGTATATCTCACTGGTCATTCCCAAAGCCAACACCTCCTTTGGCCGCCATTCCTTCCAGTTCTCTGCTGCCAATGACTGGAAAAAATTGCAAAAATCTCTGAAGCTGGAGACTCTTATCTCCCTCAATAACTTTAAGCATCAGTTGTCAGAGCACCTTACCGGTCACTGCACCTGTACACAGCCCATCTGAAATTAGCCCACCCAACTACCTCATCCCTATATTGTTATTTATTTTGCTCTTTTGCACCCCAGTATCTCTATTTGCACATAATCTCTTGCACATCTAGCATTCCAGTGTTAATACTATTGTAATTATTTTGCACTATAGCCTATTTATTGCCTTACCTCCATAACTTGCTACATTTGCACACACTGTATATATATTTTCTGTTGTATTTTTGACTTTATGTTTTTTACCCCATATGTAACTCTGTGTTGTTTTTATTGCACTGCTTTGCTTTATCTTGGCCAGGTCGCAGTTGTAAATGAGAACCTGTTCTCAACTGGCTTACCTGGTTAAATAAAGGTGAAATAAAAATAAAAAATAAATAAAAATAAAGTAAAGACTTGTTGCTAATACATGTCCAGCTGGCGATTACAACCTTTTATAAAACGGGAAGCAAATTATTACTTGTTTACTGTTCTAACTACGTTGGTAACCAGTTTATAATAGCAATGAGGCACCTCTGGGGTTTATGGTATATGGCCAATATACCCAGGCTAAGGGCTGTATCCAGGCACTCCGCGTTGCGTCGTGCTTTAGAACAGCTCTTAGCCGTGGTATATTGGCAATATACCACACTCCCTCAGGCCTAATTGCTTAAATATACCCCAGGCCGATGGCGGCTGAGTTGTATCTTTCACATTTAACCCTAACCTTTTTGCCTCGTTTTCTCAGAAGTAGCTCTTCTTTGCAAGCCTGGATCCCCCCTACTAGACTTTAGTGGAGTCCAGCTGTATGCTGGTTATACACGTCCAGCTACCACCAGCTGGACCGAAGTACCTGACATATCATGTGGCCAATGGTGTCTGTTTCAGACTTAAACCTTCTGTTTCAAGGAGTACCACTTCTACAAATATATTCGTGCAAGCCTGAATCCCCCCTTACTGGACCTTGGTGGTAAGAGAATCACGGAGAAACGGAGAGAGTGGTGGTCCTGCACAATGAAGCCTTGTGTCCTTCCTTCTGTCTGTCATTACAGAGGACCATTATATCCCTAGAGCCAATACCTGCATGTCAGAGGTTTCCTGCATTGAGATCTAGTAAAGGCCATCAGTAGTAAAGGCTCTCTTCTATAATTATATGAAAAATGTACAGATTTAACATTCTACACCACGTTTAATTCATTACACAGGTACTCTAAAAAAGCATTGGGGGAACTTTCAGTCTTCCCTGGAGGTGAATTGTTGATGATCAAATTGGGCCTCAGTCGTGTAGCCTAACTCACTCAGCTGTTGTTGATAATCACATTGGCCCTCAGTCGTGTAGCCTAACTCACTCAGCTGTTGTTGATAATCACATTGGGCCTCAGACATGTAGCCTAACTCACTCAGCTGTTGTTGATAATCACATTGGGCCTCAGTCGTGTAGCCTAACTCACTCAGCTGTTGTTGATAATCACATTAGGCCTCAGTCGTGTAGCCTAACTCACTCAGCTGTTGTTGATAATCACATTGGGCCTCAGACATGTAGCCTAACTCACTCAGCTGTTGTTGATAATCACATTGGGCCTCAGTCGTGTAGCCTAACTCACTCAGCTGTCGTTGATGATCACATTGGGCCTCAGTCGTGTAGCCTAACTCACTCAGCTGTTGTTGATAATCACATTAGGCCTCAGTCGTGTAGCCTAACTCACTCAGCTGTTGTTGATAATCACATTGGGCCTCAGTCGTGTAGCCTAACTCACTCAGCTGTTGTTGATAATCACATTGGGCCTCAGTCGTGTAGCCTAACTCACTCAGCTACTGATGAATCTCTAACCAGCGTGTAGTGTACTGTAGTGTAGTGCAGTGTAGGCTAGTGTAGTGCAGTGGTGGGAACACTGAACACTGCCACAGGCGTCTCCTATAACCGTCCAGCTACCACCAGCTGTATGCTACTGAGACATGGTGAAGGGAACACGGCCACTACCTCTCTCCCCAACCAAGGTGCATGAATTGAGGAGTAAACTGAAGTGAAGAGGGAATTTAGTAACTCTTGGAGGACAGTGGAAGTTCATAAAATAGCTTCTTTGTTGTTAAAAGTAAAGACTTGTTGCTAATACATGTCCAGCTGGCGATTACAACCTTTTATAAAACGGGAAGCAAATTATTACTTGTTTACTGTTCTAACTACGTTGGTAACCAGTTTATAATAGCAATGAGGCACCTCTGGGGTTTATGGTATATGGCCAATATACCCCGGCTAAGGGCTGTATCCAGGCACTCCACGTTGCGTCGTGCTTTAGAACAGCTCTTAGCCTTATACCACACTTCCTCAGGCCTAATTGCTTAAATATAACCCAGGCCGATGGCGGCTGAGTTGTATCTTTCACATTAAACCCTAACCTTTTTGCCTCGTTTTCTCAGAAGTAGCTCTTCTTCTTTGCAAGCCTGGATCCCCCCTACTAGACTTTAGTGGAGTCCAGCTGTATGCTGGTTATACACATCCAGCTACCACCAGCTGGACCGAAGTACCTGACATATCATGTGGCCAATGGTGTCTGTTTCAGACTTAAACCTTCTGCTTCAAGGAGTACCACTTCTACAAATATATTTGTGCAAGCCTGAATCCCCCCTTACTGGACCTTGGTGGTAAGAGAATCACGGAGAAACGGAGAGAGTGGTGGTCCTGCACAATGAAGCCTTGTGTCCTTCCTTCTGTCTGTCATTACAGAGGACCATTATATCCCTAGAGCCAATACCTGCATGTCAGAGGTTTCCTGCATTGAGATCTAGTAAAGGCCATCAGTAGTAAAGGCTCTCTTCTATAATTATATGAAAAATGTACAGATTTAACATTCTACACCACGTTTAATTCATTACACAGGTACTCTAAAAAAGCATTGGGGGAACGTTCAGTCTTCCCTGGAGGTGAATAGAGTTGACTCTGTAAATATAGACGTGCGTCTACAGTCGTAAAAGAGATATTTCATACATGGTGTGTACCTTGGCTTGTGGCAGGCAGTCCGTTTAACTGAAGCACACAGTTCCCTTTCCCCAGGTAGCTACACTCTCACCACATTGGCCCCTCTATTGACCTCACAAACACTGGCCTGATTCTCTGGGCTCATTTTTTAAGACATCTGCTGCGAGTCTGTAGTTTATAGCCTGGTCCCAGATCTGTTTGTGCTGTTTGTGCTTTACAATATATGGTTGTTTACGGCAAGACAATGTATTTATTGCTACAAATAAATAAAGTCCCTCTATATATACTCTCAACTATTTAGTTGGTAAACCTAACCAACGTTTCAGCAACGCAGCACCTTCTTCAGGGGTAGATAATAAATGGTTGAACCAGGTTAGCAACGCAGTACCTTCTTCATGGGTAAATAATGAATGGTTGAACCAGGTTGGCAACGCAGTACCTTCTTCAGGGGTAAATAATGAATGGTTGAACTAGGTTAGCAACGCAGTACCTTCTTCAGGGGTAAATAATGAATGGTTGAACCAGGTTAGCAACGCAGTACCTTCTTTAGGGGTAAATAATGAATGGTTGAACCAGGTTGGCAACGCAGTACCTTCTTCATGGGTAAATAATGAATGGTTGAACCAGGTTGGCAACGCAGTACCTTCTTCAGGGGTAAATAATGAATGGTTGAACCAGGTTGGCAACGCAGTACCTTCTTCAGGGGTAACTAATGAATGGTTGAACCAGGTTGGCAATGCAATACCTTCTTCAGGGGTAGATAATGGATGCTTGAACCAGGTTGTGTAGACAAACAGTGTCACGGTTTCGGCCGAGGCTGCCTCTCTTCCTTGCTCAGGCAGGCTTCGGCGTTCGTCGTCTCCGGAATACTAGCTGCCACCGTTGCATGTTTCTATGTTCGTTTGCTTTTGTCTGATTGTTGTTACACCTGTTATCGTTTAGTGTAATTAGTGTCCTATAAGTTCTCGTTGTGTTTGTCTAGTGTTGTGTGTGATTGTTTTACTGTCGTGCCGGTAGGCTGTTATTCTACTGTTTGCTCGGTTGAGCTATTTCTCCATATTGTTTGGAGTGTTTTGTCGCACCTGTTAGTGCGCCCGTTATTTTCGCCTACGTGCGGAGTTTCGCCTCAGGGCATTTATTTGTGATTGTTTTCGTGTGCATCAACTAAAGTCTGTTTGACTAACGTTCTGCGTCCTGCGCCTGATTCCACCACCACACCCACCTACATCTACCTTGACAGAATCACACACCTTTACTCGATGGAATCAGCAGGAGCCGCAGCAGCACCGGCGACGTTGGAGGACAGGGTCCGCGAACAAAATGACCAGATCCTGCGGATGGGGTCCGCACTGCAGGAGGTGATCACCACCATCCGAGGCTGGGAGACCCGAGGGACTCCTCCACCGACATCCTCCCTGCCCGCACCATCAGCAAGTCAGCCCATTCCCGCTCCGGAACCCAGAGGAGTTCGACTCTCGCTCCCGAGGGCCTACGATGGGACCGCGGCCGGGTGGCAGGGATTCCTTCTCCAGGTGGAGCTTTACCTGGCCACCGTGCACCCGGCGCCCTCGGGACACGAGAGCGTGTCCGCCCTGATCTCCTGCCTTTCCGGGAAGGCGTTGGAATGGGCCAACGCAGAGTGGAGGAGAATCGACGCTAACACCATCACCTACGACGAGTTCTCCCGCCGCTTCAGGGCGGTGTTTGACCATCCCCCAGAGGGGAAAGCGGCGGGGGAGCGTCTGGTCTGCCTCCGGCAGGGGAAGAGGAGTGCCCAGGAGTTCGCCTTGGAATTCCGTACTCTAGCGGCGGATGCAGGGTGGAATGAGCGGGCTCTCATCGATCACTACCGATGTAGTCTACGCGAGGACGTCCGTAGGGAGCTGGCCTGTAGGGACACCAGCCTCTCGTTCGACCAGTTGGTCGACATGTCCATCAGGCTGGATACCCTGCTAGCTACTCGCGGACGTCCCGAGGGGGGTCCGTCCATTCCATGGAGCTCGGGGGCGCTGGCGCTAGAGAGAGGAGGGGTCGGCTTACGAGGGGGTCCATCTCCTGCACCAACTGTGGTCGGGGAGGACACACCGCGGCTAGGTGCTGGGGATGGCCTCCTAGGGGAGAGGACGACAGGTCCCGCACTGGGGAGTCCTTCCAGGTGAGTAGGCGCCCCACTCACCCAGAGCTCTCTGTTGCACATTTCTGTATACCTGTGCGTTTTCCACAGGTAGCACCTCATTCCCAGCATAAGGCGCTGGTAGATTCAGGCGCGGCTGGGAATTTAGTTGATAAGAAGTTTTGTTTAGCCTTAGGGATTCCCCTTCTCCCTGTTGACGTTCCCTTCCCCGTTCATGCCCTAGATAGCCGTCCGTTGGGTGCGGGCTTGATCAGGGAGGTCACTGCACCACTTAGGATGTGTGCGCAGGGGGGTCATCAGGAGATGATCCAGTTATTTCTGATCGACTCGCCTGCGTATCCGGTGGTGCTGGGCATGCCCTGGTTGAGTACCCATAACCCATCTATTTCGTGGCAGGAGAGGGCTCTGATGGAGTGGTCTGCCCAGTGTGTGGGTCGATGTTTAGGCGTTTCCGTAGGGGCTACCTCGGTGGAGAGTCCAAACCAGGTGCCCGCATTGCACGTTCCCCCTGAGTATGGGGATTTGGCGATTGTGTTCAGTAAGTCGAGAGCGACGCAGTTGCCTCCCCATAGGCAGGGAGATTGTGCGATAGACCTCCAGGCAGGAGCTGCGCTCCCACGGAGCCATGTGTATCCTCTGTCTCAGGAGGAGAAGAGAGCTATGGAGACGTACATAGACGAATCTCTGAGACAAGGATACATACGGCCCTCCACTTCCCCTGCGTCCTCGAGTTTCTTTTTTGTGAAGAAAAAGGATGGAGGATTACGCCCGTGCATTGATTACCGTGGTCTCAATCAGATCACGGTGAAGTACAGTTATCCACTCCCGCTGATTGCGACCATGACGGAGTCATTGCACGGGGCGCGTTTCTTCACTAAATTAGATCTCAGGAGCGCGTACAACTTGGTGCGCATTAGGGGGGGCGATGAATGGAAGACAGCCTTTAGTACCACCTCGGGCCATTACGAGTATCTTGTCATGCCATACGGGTTGATGAACGCTCCTTCAGTTTTCCAATCATTCGTTGATGAGATCTTCAGGGACATGCAGGGACAGGGGGTGGTCGTGTACATCAATGACATTCTCGTGTACTCGCCTACCCGAGTCGAGCATGTGGCCCTGGTGCGCCGAGTGTTGCGGAGGCTGTTGGAGCACGACCTGTATGTCAAGGCAGAAAAGTGTCTGTTCTTCCAGGAGTCGGTCTCCTTTTTGGGTTATCAGTTGTCTGCGTCAGGGGTGAAGATGGAGGTAGACCGGGTGTCAGCCGTGCGTAATTGGCAAACGCCAACCACTGTGAAGGAGGTGCAGCAGTTTTTGGGGTTTGCGAATTATTACCAGAGGTTTATCCGGGGTTTTGGACAGGTGGCAGCTCCCATAACGTCTCTTTTGAAGGGGGGTCCGGTGCGTCTGCAGTGGTCAGCCGAGGCGGACAGGGCGTTTGGGAGGCTGAAGGACCTGTTTACCTCGGCTCCGGTGCTGGCGCATCCGGATCCCTCTTTGCCATTTCAGGAAGAGGTGGACGCGTCAGAGGCCGGTATAGGAGCCGTGCTGTCGCAACGGTCCGGCGCGCCACCTAAACTCCACCCCTGTGCTTTTTATTCCAAGAAGCTCAGTCCGGCGGAGCGAAACTATGACGTGGGGGACAGGGAGCTGTTAGCCGTGGTACAGGCCCTGAAGGTGTGGAGACACTGGCTTGAGGGGGCTCAACACCCTTTCCTCATTTTGACGGACCACCGTAACCTGGAGTACATCCGGGCAGCGAGGAGGCTGAACCCTCGCCAGGCGAGGTGGAATATGTTTTTGACCCGGTTCACATTTAAGATCACGTACATCCCTGGGTCACAGAACGGTAAGGCAGACGCACTGTCTCGGCGGTATGACACGGAGGAGAGGTCCGTGGAGCCCACTCCCATACTGCCGGAGTCGTGTCTGGTGGCACCGGTAGTGTGGGAGGTCGATGCTGAACTCGAGCGGGCGTTACGCACCGACCCTAGTCCACCTCAATGCCCGGAGGGTCGGAAGTACGTTCCGCTCGAGGTTCGGGATCGATTGATCTATTGGGCTCACACGTCACCCTCCTCTGGACACCCTGGTATCGGCCGGACAGTGCACTGTCTTAGTGCCAAGTACTGGTGGCCCACGTTGGCGAGGGATGTGAGGGTTTATGTTTCCTCCTGCTCGGTGTGCGCCCAGTGTAAGGCGCCTAGACATCTGCCTAGGGGTAAGTTACTACCCCTGCCCGTTCCACAACGACCATGGTCTCACCTCTCGGTGGATTTCCTCACTGACCTTCCTCCTTCACAGGGGAATACCACTATACTGGTCGTTGTGGACCGGTTTTCTAAGGCCTGTCGTTTGCTCCCTATGCCGGGCCTTCCTACTGCCCTGCAAACCGCCGAAGCATTATTCACCCATGTGTTCCGGCACTACGGGGTACCCGAGGATGTTGTGTCTGATCGAGGTCCCCAATTTACCTCCAGAGTCTGGAGAGCTTTTATGGAGCGGTTGGGGGTCTCGGTGAGCCTCACCTCGGGTTACCACCCGGAGAGTAATGGGCAGGTGGAACGCGTGAACCAGGATGTGGGTAGGTTTCTTAGAACATACTGCCAGGACCGGCCGGAGGAGTGGGCAAGGTACGTTCCCTGGGCCGAAATGGCCCAGAATTCCCTACGCCATTCCTCCACTAACCTAACCCCTTTCCAATGTGTGTTAGGTTACCAGCCGGTTCTGGCACCTTGGCAGCAGAGCCAGATCGAGGCTCCTGCGGTGGATGAGTGGGCGCGGCGCTCGGAGGAGACATGGAACGCTGCACACGTCCACCTGCAGCGGGCCCTCCGTCGTCATAAGGCGAGCGCCGATCTCCACCGCAGTGAGGGACCGGTGTACGCACCTGGTGATCGAGTCTGGCTCTCTACCAGAAACCTGCCCCTCCGCCTGCCCTGTCGGAAACTGGGTCGGCGGTTTGTAGGGCCATTTAAAGTCCTGAGAAGGTTGAACGAGGTGTGTTACAAATTACAACTACCTGTTGAGTATAAAAGTATTAACCCCTCGTTCCATGTGTCTCTTCTCAGGCCGGTGGTAGCTGGCCCACTCCAAGAAAGTGAGATCAGGGAGACTCCTCCGCCCCCATTGGACATCGAGGGGGCACCGGCGTACTCCGTGCGGTCCATCTTGGATTCGAGACGTCGGATGGGGGGTCTCCAATATCTAGTGGAGTGGGAGGGGTACGGCCCGGAGGAACGGTGCTGGGTGCCGAGGAGAGACATTTTGGACCCGTCTCTCCTGACGGAATTCCATCGTGGGCACCCGACGCACCCTGCTCCGCGTCCTCCTGGTCGTCCCCGAGGCCGGAGTCGGCGCACGTCTGGAGCCGCGCGTCAAGGGGGGGGTACTGTCACGGTTTCGGCCGAGGCTGCCTCTCTTCCTTGCTCGGGCAGGCTTCGGCGTTCGTCGTCTCCGGAATACTAGCTGCCACCGTTGCATGTTTCTATGTTCGTTTGCTTTTGTCTGATTGTTGTTACACCTGTTATCGTTTAGTGTAATTAGTGTCCTATAAGTTCTCGTTGTGTTTGTCTAGTGTTGTGTGTGATTGTTTTACTGTCGTGCCGGTAGGCTGTTATTCTACTGTTTGCTCGGTTGAGCTATTTCTCCATATTGTTTGGAGTGTTTTGTCGCACCTGTTAGTGCGCCCGTTATTTTCGCCTACGTGCGGAGTTTCGCCTCAGGGCGTTTATTTGTGATTGTTTTCGTGTGCATCAACTAAAGTCTGTTTGACTAACGTTCTGCGTCCTGCGCCTGATTCCACCACCACACCCACCTACATCTACCTTGACAAACAGTGCAATTAGTGCAGCCAATGAACACAGTGAGGGGTGTGTCATAGTAATTAGGGTGATGAGGGATGAAACAGTGGAACTGTTAAAAAACAATAGTTTACAGCATGTTGAATACATGTTTTTAACAAGATAGCACCATCAGATCTGGAACCAGGCTACAAGCTTTAACCTACAGGAAGTATATTTCATGCTAACCAATTACATGCAGCATTCTGAGATCAGGACTCAATGCTTTTATACCATAGGGTAATACTGGACCAACTTCTTACTTGACTAGTTTAACTTGGCTAGTTTAACTTGGCTAGTTTTAAATTTGACTAGTTTAACTTGGCTAGTTTTAATTTGGCTAGTTTAACATGACTAGTTTTAACTTGACTAGTTTTATTGACAACATTTTTATATATTTAACTAGATAAGTTACTGAGAACAATTTATGTATGTGTCCCTAGAGACCAACCAGGGTATTCTACCTTGTTGTTTTAAGTTGCTAAAGTAACATTGGTGAGACTGTTGAGACAGGGAGCTTTCGCCTGACTGCTAAATTCTCTCTTGGTGAAAGTTGGTGGCTAGCCTCCCTGTGGTTTGTGCCACCAGAACATCCACCCCAAGTCTGCTTACATTCC
Source organism: Coregonus lavaretus (assembly GCF_964263955.1). Classification (NCBI taxonomy): domain Eukaryota; kingdom Metazoa; phylum Chordata; class Actinopteri; order Salmoniformes; family Salmonidae; genus Coregonus; species Coregonus lavaretus. Next base: position 11,588 of record NW_028157504.1, read on the forward strand.
AGTTCCCATTTTAGATGGAGACAGAACACCACTGTAAGAGAGAGAAGCCTCATTTCCAAGCACCGAAGGTCCAGTAAACATTATTGTCTAAAGCAGCGGTTCCCAGCTCCAGTCCTCGAGTACCCCCAACAGAACAACGTTTTTTTTTTGTAGACAAAAAAACAGATGCACTTGTCTTAGGTTACAGTAAAAATGTGTTCTGTTGGGGGGAACCACTGGTCTAAAGCTATAAGAAATATATACAGTATTTCCCAGATTTTCATTTGTCTGTAAAAGAAAAGACATCGAAGCACCTTGATACAGAGTGGGAGATTTATTCAGTGTTGTTCTGTCCCTGTAGAGGTCAGTGTATGACCGCATAACCGAACGCTGTGATTTTCTCTCCCGTCACGCGCCATTCAAGTTTAGATCCAATGTCGCTTTCAATTGACAATTCCAATAATAGTGGTTGGTTCCCACTGTTCATGCTCTGGCATCACTGAGACTGTGACACGTGTTCTAAAGTTCTAGAATACCTCGACACACTATTGATACTCCAATGTGACATCTCAATGATGACATCCCCAGGAAATGAAATGAACGTTAGGCCTATTTTACACACTGACACATGGCAAGACGCATTGTGTTGACAGATATATGAGTAGTTATAGGGTGGCTGTGCTGCAGTTACAGTGAGCCCCTGCTGCCAGTTAAACACCACTTCCTCTTCATAAGTAGGTAACAAACCATTTGATCTTGGCTCTAAGGTCCCTTCAAACACAGCATCTGGCATATTTGCATGATGGCCAAAACCATAACTTAAGAAAGTCAGATGCCCCCACCACCACCACCACCACCACCACCACCACCACCTCCACCACCACCACCACCACCACCACCACAACCACCACCACCACCACCACCACCACCACCACCACCACCACCACCACCACCAATTGTCCTATGTGCTACTGCTTCTGTCTATATGTGTGTAGGGGTAGGGTGTAGGGGTAGGGGGTAGGGGGTAGGGGGTAGGGTGTAGGGGTAGGGGGTAGGGGGTAGGGGGTAGGGTGTAGGGGTAGGGGGTAGGAATAGGGTGTAGGGGTAGGGGGTAGGAATAGGGTGTAGGGGTAGGTGGTAGGGTGTAGGGGATAGGGTGTAGGGGGTAGGGTGTAGGGGGTAGGGTGTAGGGGATAGGGTGTAGGGGGTAGGGTGTAGGGGATAGGGTGTAGGGGATAGGGTGTAGGGGTAGGGGGTAGGGTGTAGGGGGTCGTAGTCTTGGGCCCCTAATTATCACAGTAGAACAATAATCCTGGTCTTTCTTATAGTTGCCACCATCTGCATGGGTTGTTCTATGATTGCTTCCTGATGTTCAATAGCACGGAAGTGTGAGGCATTATCTCTTCAAAGAGATGTGTGGCCCAGCAGCACTAATCCTTGGTTAATGGGGACCGGGAGCAACAGACCCAAACAAGACGAAGACTGACACATCCGCCTCATGGTTTTATCTAGACTGTTCTTCTTTGGCCAATTTAAAACATTGGGTCTGATGTTTAAAAAGGAACAATCACTGGGTGTTGGTTTTTTATTTTTTTTATTTTTTATTTTTATGTTGCAATCATATCTTTGGAAAAACATATTACAAATTCAACCTGACAACACAGAAAGGTCTTCATACTTACAGTACATTGTCATTATAATAGCTCAAAGAGGAACCCAATGATGAGCAGCCCGTACTACTGTACAATGTGAAGGCTTAGGGCCAAGGGTGGCTCCCGAGTGGCGCAGTGGTCTAAGCCACTGCATCGCATTGCTAGCTGTGCTACTAGAGATCCTGGTTCGAGTCCAGGCTCTGTCGCAGCCGGCCGCAACCGGGAGACCCATGGGCGGCGCACAAGGGGAGGGTTTGGCCGGCAGGGATGTGGGTTCGTTTCCCACGGGGGGCCAGTATGAAGAAGAAGAAAAAAACGTATGCATTCACTAACTGTAAGTCACTCTGGATAAGAGCGTCTGCTAAATGACTAAAATGTAAATGTAAGGGGAAGGTGTATGGACAGAATTGGGACCGGCTGAACTGTTTGTGTTCTGGCTGACTCAGCCTTAGCCCTCCCTGGTGGACATTATCAGAATTGCCAGTCTCTATATTGCTCTCACAAGCCTCCTAATTCCAGAACCAAGGCCGTCATTGTAAATAAGAATTTGTTCTTAACTGACTTGCCTGGTTAAATAAAGGTAAATAAATAAAAAGGGGAAACCTCGCTCCTCCTATTACTGCATATTTGTGCAAACAATGTACACCTTTTCTAGACTCTGTCTGTGTAAGGGCGGTGACCTGGCAAGAAGGTGGAAAACTGAAAACCTGAAACATTTGATGCAAGATATTCATAATAATATAGAATATGATTAGTCAGAACACAAACTAACTGATTAGAATATGGTTGGAATTTAGAATCTAACCTTGGAAGGAAGTGTGTCGTATTAGCTTCCACCACATTCTGTGTCATAGTTCGTTGTTAGCAATATGCTCAGGCTTAATGCAAAGTAGCTTTCAATTAAGGTTTTCAGCGTGGCAAAGTCAAATATTTGCTGTGATACAGACACAATTAATTGGGATTAATATAGTGAAACAGGGATGTTGTTGCCTCACACATGTAGACCAGATGCCACTGAGCCTTGGGGATGCAACGCGCTTCACTCGCAACTCGCTGATCTCCGGAGCTGTTTTGTAATGATTTAGCAGTTGTTCAAATTATTCAGACGTTACAGTTTGGCGCTGTGTGACCTGTCAACGCTAGTTACAAAAAATGGATGAGGTTGAAGAATTTTTGACAAGCCACAATTATTATTAAGACTATGTATGCTACGGAAACAAATGTCGTTGAATTTTATACACTCCTAAAAATACAACTGGTAAAATGTATGTGTATGTTTTGACAACAATTCCTAGGTCATAATTGAGTTCTATCTCAAGAGGGATATACTGTATATAGATAACTTAAACATCACTGTTACATACATTATAAATGTCATTGATGGAAATGTATAAACCAAATCATACATAAATTATACTAATCAACTGGCTATAGCTCATTGAAATTATATATAGTAAAAAAATCTAACAATTAAACTTACTCATGTGTAGCCTAATATGCTAGGCATTGATAACTTTGGCTATTTATGCAATACTTGATTATTGATTTATTTATAATGTATTCATTATTCAACTATTCACATGTGAAGACAGCTGGTTGATTTCATCTAAATATTACAGAATGTAATTTCTCATTGGATGCTCTTAAAGATCCTTTAAGCACACCGTGTACAGTGACCCCGTCTCTGCTCCCATTAGGAGACCCCCTCTCATGTTGCTGGACTATGATTGGTCATTTCTGGATTATTTGTCCTCCTCCTCCAATATTTATACCCTCAGTAATGGATACCAGGACATAAGTTGGGTCTGAAATGGCTCTGAACTCCCTGTATAGTGTACTACTTTATCCAGGGCTCATAGGGCCCATTGGGCTCTGGTCTAAAGTAGTGCACTATATAGGGAATAGGGTGCCATTTGGGACGCAAATAGTTTTCAACTAATTGAAGAAAGGATGTCCCCCGCCCAAACCTCAACTAAGAGGCCTGACAATTATTGGCCCGGGTAGAAAAAGAGCTTGTGTCCTCAACCTATTGCCTATATAGTGCACTACTATTAACCAGGGCTCTGGTCAAAATTACTGCACTACATAGGGAATAGGGTGCCATTTGGGACACATTCAGAATGTTAGAATTTTTCATTGCTTCACCTTTTGGCTAATTCATTATTTAGTGATATGGGAGTGAAGCGTTTAGCTTTTTCCTGCATGACCACGACCCGCTAAATGAAATGGTATGTAAAGTGTGAAGTGGTTAACCTGGTACTGGTATGTTCTCCTTCATATTGGGGATAGAGTATGCCATCCATGTGTGACAAAGAGAGGGAGATGGAAACCCATTCATTCACATGTGAAGGAGCGAATGACCATTCATTGTAGAAAACCATTAATTTTAGGGCCGTTATAAAAAGTTCATATCTTTCCCTAATTAAGAAAGATGTCTCTTGACCGACATTGGCTCAGGGTAGCTTTATAATAAGTGAGCTTTCCAAACGACTGCTTCAGCCACTTGAAAAGAAGTGGAGGAAATGTATACATTGTTCATTCTACAATTCATATCCCAAGCTGTTAATATTTACTATTTACATTTAACAATCTTTATTTTCACTGATTTATCACTGTACAACAAAACAGAATATATATATATATATATATATATATATATATATATATATATATATATATATCACTTGAAAAATAGACTTCTTGTTGTTGAAAAGCAATGTGCACATTGTTGACCCTTCCGCAGCTTTGTGTAACACTTTGTAAACGGAATTGTACTTTGTAAAACATGTATAGGCTACATTCAGTTGTTGATATTTTCAGCCACATTCGCCACTAAAGGAGAGAGAATCTATAAATCCAAATCAGACAGACAGTTCCGTTCTCTTCCCCCCACAGCAGTCGGCCGTCTCTCCCTCTCTTTATGATGTAGCAGGTTGTGTCTACAGACACTCAGGACACACCAAGACCCGCCTCTCCACTGCTGATCCAATTCCTATAATGCCTCTCAATTTCCCTCCAAATTCCCATTTATTTTTGTGCCCAGTTTTCAGGAATGGTAACCCTTGCTGCTGAGCATTTCACACCATGCAGACAATAGAGTCGTGAAGATTGATGGCAGTGGCTTGTCAGAAAGATTTGTTTGTTTTGTAGGTGATCTGTCACAGTACGACTTGGGCCTGAGCCTCATGGCGGTTGTTTTCTGTGAAATGTGATGTTTCACTTCAAACACAGATACACAATGGGATAAAACCAAATATCTGCACACAGTAACATTAGGTTTTTACTGTATATATCATCTCATTACCACTATTGTACGTGCTACTACCTTCACTGCTAAGGAGTGACAGGTTGAGAATCTAGTTTTAAAAAAAAACATTTGGGTTTGTATACTAAATCAAACAATATTTCAGTTTGAGGGAAAAAAATGTAGACTGAAATTCATAAGTATTCTAATAGGCTGCAGGGGACTGTGTGTTGGTTTGGACTGAATACAGCACGTACTAGGCCCCAATATGTTGAACAGCCCTTAGATCTCTGCTGTAAGGCTTTATTCGTAAAGCTCTACTGTACACCAAATCTGTTTCTCTCTCTTCTGCCTATATACAGCCTAATTTACTTGACTTAATGTATTATACAAAGTGTTCAGATCAGGGATTAGATTCCCCCCCCCCCCAATTCCATCAGTCAATTCTCTGGGCTCTCCAGGGCATTCATCATTCTGACAGTTGCAGATAAGGCACTTATTTTCCTCTAGCAGTGCCAGTCTGTCTGTTTGAGGAGGAACCATACAAATGTTTTTTGTTTTTACTTTAATCGTGTAGCCGTATAGTGGTTGATGGTAAATCATCTACAACATGATATCCAATATTACTGTAAAAACAAATGTTATGATCGTATATTTGTCAATATGTCTGTGTGTCTAATATACTCTAGCATTCCACTCTTACTAAAATGTGCAGGGCAATATACCCATTCATATAAAATCAGATATATACTGTAATTACATATGAAACGTATGGTAATATTAATCTAATTATCATTTCAAATTGTCAAACAAGTTCACATTAAATAATTTCTCAATAAATTGTTTTCCCCCCCAAATGCCTTATAGTATTTAAGTATAGGCTGAGACTGTTCTCGTCTTATTTTTACACCGCTTACTCTTACATTTTGTTGATTGTATCCAATACTTTAAATTCATTTTCAAATGCGTTCTTATCCTAGATAAAATAAATAACATTTTCAAAGAGATTTTCCTGTCCATGAAGAAAAATGTCAACGATCAAATAAGAGTTGATGCTTGATGCATATAATCACAAGCCCCACACTTTTCCATAGTTCCATTGGTTGACCTCCGTCCGTACTACAGGGCCTGGGCTAACTGGTGGTCTGTCTCTGTGTGTGATCCTCTCTCTAAACCCCTGGAGGGCAGCAGAAGACTTTGGTAAAGCCAGCTACATGCTTCTCCTCTGTCTGGATGGCTGCAGTCTGGGCAGACCACAGACGGCGGTCCCCGAACCCCGGCCCACACTCATCAACCCACCCACGGTCTAGACTCAGCCTCTACGATGACATGTAGGCCGCTGATAACTCAGCCTTAACAAGTTTTTTTACGCTAATGTTGACTCCAACGTCCGAGCATAATATCATCTGCTCTTGATTGTTTTCTTAGATGTATTTATTATTTTGGGGCTACTTTCGATGACAGAGAAATTAAGTCAATTTCTTAGATGCAAAAAAATCCAAGAAAGGTATTTTTATTTATTTTATTGACATAACATCTGGGAATATATATTTCCAAAATAGTTGTAGCTTGTTTTCAAGAGTTTTAACAGTGATTTTTAAATGGCTCACAAATTAATAATAAAATGGTCTCAATAGAAAAGGTTACATGATTTTGCAAGCTGTCCAGAAATATATTGCACTCCTGCTGGTGATATTAGTCTTGCGATTTTTTGTTGTTGTTGCTATATAGTCTTAATCGGCCAAACTAAATTACCATCTTAATTGTAGTAATTCAACAATTAATGAAAAGTAATGAATTGAAAAGTCATTGATTTTTCTGGAATAGAGTAACAAATACATTATGTTATCTAGACAGTCTTAATCGTTAGTCAGAGAATGATGTATCCACAAGACATTAGCAAGAGACAAAGAGAAAGAGCACAGCAGAAAACATGTGAGAGAAACAATTTGTGTGACGCAGAAAACTGAGTTGTGTGAAATATTTGCTCATGGTCTTCAAAGCGAGGACTGTAAAACCTTGCTTTAATGACAAATACAGAGTACTCACTACTATAATAATGATAAATACAGAGTACTCACTACTATAATAATGATAAATACAGAGTACTCACTACTATAATAATGATAAATACAGAGTACTCACTACTATAATAATGATAAATACAGAGTACTCACTACTATAATAATGATAAATACAGAGTACTCACACTACTATAATAATGATAAATACAGAGTACTCACTACTATAATAATGATAAATACAGAGTACTCACACTACTATAATAATGATAAATACAGAGTACTCACTACTATAATAATGATAAATACAGAGTACTCACTACTATAATAATGATAAATACAGAGTACTCACACTACTATAATAATGATAAATACAGAGTACTCACTACTATAATAATGATAAATACAGTGTACTCACTACTATAATAATGATAAATACAGAGTACTCACTACTATAATAATGATAAATACAGAGTACTCACTACTATAATAATGAGCATGATGTGACGTAGATGCCACACCTTGGACGTTGTGGGGAGCAGAACTCAGACTGATAAAAGCTAGGGAGAGTGTGAAGCGAGAGAGCAGGAGGAGAGGAAGATGTGCAGCACCAGGATCAGGTTAGCTGGAGGTCTGCTTGAGGTCTGTCACTAGATGAAAGTGGGAACTTGTCCTCCCATCGCTGTCAGCACGTTTTAATGTGAACATTCACCACAACTGGTTGTTGAGTCTGGCCAAGTTATCCCCCCACAGCTCCACCCTGAAAACTTTCCCAGACGGAGTGTCTGATAGATTAATAGTTTAATTATTAATCTGTCGTTAATTCCTTTACAATAACATTGCTATCAAATTACCGGGGAATTTAGTCAAGGTCTGACCAGAGCTGCAGATCATGGGAGTCAAGGGAAAATGTTAAGGCACTTTTCAAAAAAACGTCATGATCACCAAGGTGTATTTAAATAATTCAAATCTATATAATTATTTTTCAAAGACAATTCATTGTTTATTTTACTTTACCACAGAGGTCATTTTTGGTGATTTGAAATATCACCTCTATCAAGTAATTGTATTCCTCTTGTATTCATTGTTGTGGAGACACATTTGTACAAATCCAACCTATTCGATATTTTGTGAAATGTCCAGATATTTTTTTTTTCTCCACCAGGTAAGCCAGTTGAGAACAAGTTCTCATTTACAACTGCGACCTGGCCAAGATAAAGCAAAGCAGTGCAATAAAAAAACAACAACAACACAAGAGTTACATATGGGGATAAATGTATCATCAATAAACAGGCCTGAAGAATTCCCCAATCCTTTCAAACAAACACCGCAAAACAGATATTGTAGTTCCACCCCTCTTCTAGTCTGCGAGACACGTTCATCTAAACAGTACAGACACATACAACACGTATGTTCTGGATTGTGTCCCATTCAGGGACTAAATAACTGTCCTGTTAGGTAACCTTGGCCAGGTGAGCTAATACTAGCAGCAAGTGTGGTTTAACTACTGAGAAAGACATGGAGGAAAGACAACAATCAGGAATGGGTGGGACAGAGCAAGAACTAGGGCAAGGTGGAGAGAATAATAAATATAGGAAGGAAGAGGAGGGAAATACAGGAAGGAAGAGGAGGGAAATACAGGAAGGAAGAGGAGGGAAATACAGGAAGGAAGAGGAGGGAAATATAGGAAGGAAGAGGAGGGAAATACAGGAAGGAAGAGGAGGGAAATACAGGAAGGAAGAGGAGGGAAATATAGGAAGGAAGAGGAGGGAAATATAGGAAGGAAGAGGAGGGAAATATAGGAAGGAAGAGGATGGAAATATAGGAAGGAAGAGGAGGGAAATACAGGAAGGAAGAGGAGGGAAATATAGGAAGGAAGAGGAGGGAAATATAGGAAGGAAGAGGAGGGAAATACAGGAAGGAAGAGGAGGGAAATATAGGAAGGAAGAGGAGGGAAATATAGGAAGGAAGAGGAGGGAAATATAGGAAGGAAGAGGAGGGAAATATAGGAAGGAAGAGGAGGGAAATATAGGAAGGAAGAGGAGGGAAATACAGGAAGGAAGAGGAGGGAAATATAGGAAATAGTTAATATAGAACAACTAGTGAATCAAAACAAACAGTCTCATTAGTCCTGAGACAGGTTTCATGAGGCAGTCTGACCAAACTGCTGCTACGATAAATCACAGAGAGAGAGAGAGAGAGAGAGAGAGAGAGAGAGAGAGAGAGAGAGAGAGAGAGAGAGAGAGAGAGCCTAGGGCCTGTACGTGGAATGCCACCAAATAATTTACTACACACCATAGAAGGCCCTTCCCGTCTATCGGATTGTAAAACATAAAGACAAACTTTAAGACATATATTAGCGTTACTGATAGTTTGACCATACCTCATACCCCAAGACAAGCATTTTCAGCACAGTTGCAAAATAGACATGAAACACCAATGGATGAAGGACTTTATCTTATAAAGTTGTTTTTGTTCAATCAAATGTTGTTAAGTTTGCAGGCTTACCGTTTTCGTGTGAGGCCTGTGAGTGTCCTGCCAGTGTGTGTGTGTGTGTGTGTGTGTGTGTGTGTGTGTGTGTGTGTGTGTGTGTGTGTGTGGGTCAGGGTGAGGTGTAGCCCCCCCACTCGTCCAGTCTGTGAATCCAAGCTGAACTCCTAAAAAAAACTCTGTTCTGTGTGAACACCCCTTTCACTTTCCCAGTTCCAGGGTTTTATCCCAGTAACCCTCTGTTCTGTGTGAACACCCCTTTCACTTTCCCAGTTCCAGGGTTTTATCCCAGTAACCCTCTGTTCTGTGTGAACACCCCTCTCACTTTCCCAGATCCAGAGTTTTTCTGTTCCATAAATTAGATCTAAGGGAACAGGCAGATATTGTGAATGACAATGACAATACATCTGAACTTTTAGTGTATTCACCTGCATGTCGTTTTAACCTAAGGGAATTGACACATACCATACCCACTGCCATATATACCTCCTGCCCGACACACATGTGCGTGCACACACACACACACACACACACACACACACACACACACACACACACACACACACACACACACACACACACACCGTGGTCCTTCAGATCAGGTGCATTGATTCTGTTTTGCATATTGTGTTTCCTCTTCATTCTGGATAGTGTTGCCTCTGCCCATGCTGTTAGTACGCTAGGCATTTTCAAACTCCTTACATCCATTACATTCCACTAGGTAAATACCTAATGCTGGAAACATTTGTCAATGTATGCGCCTGGCTGAACAGAATAGATTATTGGGGGCTGAGTAAAACACACTGCATTTCCAAACAGCACTATGCCTTGCTGCTGTGACATATGAGAAACTTCTACACAAGACTCCATGCAACGCTTTCCCAAAGCAGCACCAAGGATATATATCTGGTCAATATGAAGATAGTAAACAATGGTAAATAATGGTTATGTGAGATATGGGAATGGCAATGTGTTAAACAACATGAACAACAGTGTTATTTCTGCTACATCCACTACAACAAATACAAACTAAGGCAAGATTTGTTTTTTTGTTTTGTCTGGAAAATGTTTAAAAGAAAAACTGTCTATGGATTGAACATTACAGTCACTAGGACATTGCTGCAATATAATGCAAGCCGATTTAAATGTTTCACAAACAAAAAGGGGGTTATAAAGGATCTATCAACTCTGTATAGACTGTCAATTAATAACTTATAGGTACTTAATGCATATTTGTTAGAGTTCAGGCCACCACTCACATGTATTTTTTGTTTAAATAGTTTATATATTTTGTACTCTTGATTAAGCCCATACAGATTCATATGCGCTCACACCACAATAGCAGTAGAGGACCCTACAGCTGAGTGGATCGGCATTAAACCCCTTTTAAAAAAGAGCATCTCTTGTCCTTTGTTTGGGGAACCTGTTGCATAAATGATCCTAGCCCATCCCATCCCCTAAAACCCCTAATTTCCCACTGAGAAACACAACATTGTAATTAGGAAGGGATCACGGACACAACAAGAGGCCTAAATACACTATAATCATGCAAAAAACACCAGGCCTGCGTTCCAAATGGCACCATAGTCCCTTTACAGTGCACTACTTTTGACCAGGGAGTAGTGCACTAAATAGGGAATTAGGGTGCCATTTGGGGGGGCTCACTCCCAGCTTGATGCTCATTAATTGGATTGTAACCTTATTGTCTTATTGGTTTAAATGAATATGCATGACTCAGTGGGACCTCCCCTAAAGTTCCAATGACATGGGTTAGTGGACGGGATGGGGTTTTAGCAGGATCAGCTATATCTTTGGAGGCTTATTTTAGTCCCGGGTTCTATCCCCTTTGATGGGAAAACTAGAGTTTTGTTACTCAATTAAAGCCTGAAATGGGATAGTTTAGCGCCACGCTGACTGTCTTTTTAGATTTGGAGAAGTCTTTGCAGTGAATAGAAATTGCTAATCCACAATTTGTATTTGTTTATTTGGAACAAAGTCTCTCAGTCGAAAAAGCTGAAATAGCATGAGGCAACTGTCGAAGATCGACACCAAAAACCACCACAAATGTCAATAAAAGTGGCTTCACATTAGTGGTCTCCACCGATGTAACGTTGTGATTCATACCAGAAAATTGTAGACGAACAACACATTCCAAAACTACAGACACCAAATATAATAATAATAACAAATAAAAAATACAATAATATTATTAATAATAATAATAATAATATGCCATTTAGCAGACGCTTTTATCCAAAGCGATTTACAGTCATGCGTGCATACATTTTTGTGTATGGGTGGTCCCGGGAATCGAACCCACTACCTTAATAATATTTAGATGCTTTTTTCCAAAGCGACTTACAGTAATGCGTGCATTCGTTTTTTATTATGGGTGGACCCAGTTGGAAATCACCTGTAACCATCATCTTTTAGTTCTCTTAGCTAATAAACAGATGACTGGTTAGGGAACAGGTGATGACTAAACTATCTCAATGGAATCTCAATGGAAGGTGATCAAGCAACAGTCTAGCCATTTCCCTTTGTGACGTTAGAACTTGACTTGTAGGCTACGCATTTAACGGGGCTTAACAGGGACACACATTTATAACTGCTTAATTCGTTTTTTTTATTTTTTTAAACGTGATGTCAACTTAGTCTTCCTCTTGTACTCATTGTTGTGGAGACACATTTTTTACAAATCCGACCTATTCGATCTTCTGTGCAATTTACAGAGAATTTACAGAGAGTTTATGGAGTAGCTCCTGTTGTTAGACGTTCTTAAACGGAACACGCCATAAGATAGGGGGGACAAAAAGAGGGACGCACACACACATACACGCACACACGCACACACGCACGCACACACGCACACACGCACACACACACACACACACACACACACACACACACACACACACACACACACACACACACACACACACACACACACACACACACACACACACACACACACACACACACACACACACACACACACACACACACACACACACGCACACACGCACGCACGCACGCACACACACACACACACACGCACACACACACACACACACACACACACACACACACACACACACACACACACACACACACACACACACACGCACACACGCACACACACACACACACACACACACACACACACACACACACACACACACACACACACACACACACACACACACACACACACACTACTGGAACTATACACTACTTGTTCTGCTAAAAGATAATCTGGCTAAAGTAGGCAATCATTTTCTTTCTTTTTCGGCATTAGACCTGCCTAATTTTCACTTGAAACATAATTTTTGAGTTTAATAGGCTAAATTACACATTCTGTTAAAATCTGAACTCTGTTCTTGCAATGTGTATCCTGTGATATTTCAGATTTAGATATGATAATTTATCACAAAGTATTTTGGATGTAGTGAACTACTTTTACAAAGTAACTTTAGTTAGGTAAACTATATTTTTCTTAAGGGTAGCTTTAGTGTAGCTTAACTTCTTCCGGTGTGAAGTAATTGGTAGCTTGGTAAACTATAATTTCAGAGTAGCTTCCCAAACACCGCACAGGGGTGACGCTAGCCTAGTCGGGTCCAGGGCTATTATTTGGGTTTGGAGCTTTCATTCATGCCCTCCATATTCCATTCCTGGTTCTGCTTCAGAGATCTGTCCATTGTCCAGCCAGTGAATGGGAGACCTGAGGAGTATCTCTCCCTTTCCTTCTTTCTTTCCTTCTTTCTTCTCCTTTTTTCCTTAATTAGAAACTCTGTGCTGCTTCCGCTGCTTCCCTGAAAAGTCATTATTATTGTGGTGGGTGGGGGTGGGGACTCCTCCTCATCACCCAACCCCATTTACCAGCTTGGACATCAAAGAAATAAACAGGTGTAGTTTACTGCTGTGTGAGTGGGAGGTAGCAGAGTTAACATTGGTTGGAGAGGGACCAGGGACAACAATGAAAACTAGAGTATCATTGCTGCAAAAATGGGTTCATCCTATATAGCGGATATAGGAATTTGGAAAGGAATTGTTAATAATAATAATAATAATAATAATAATAATAATAATAATTTGGTAGGCATTGGTGGACATTAAGACATTGTTGATAAATCTTTGAACTTTCCTCTTTGTAAGTGTGGTCTCCAGTAACGATAAGGCTAGACTAGACAGTCCAGCATCTTCAACCAAAATGGCAATGCAGTTTACATTGTACTTCTAAACAGGGATGAGACTCTATTCCTAATGGCATACATGGCAACAACGGATGTCTTTAAGTTAAAGCAGCTACATAGCAACAACGGATGTCTTTAAGTTAAAGCAGCTACATAGCAACAACGGATGTCTTTAAGTTAAAGCAGCTACATAGCAACAACGGATGTCTTTAAGTTAAAGCAGCTACATAGCAACAACGGATGTCTTTAAGTTAAAGCAGCTACATAGCAACAACGGATGTCTTTAAGTTAAAGCAGCTACATAGCAACAACGGATGTCTTTAAGTTAAAGCAGCTACATAGCAACAACGGATGTCTTTAAGTTAAAGCAGCTACATAGCAACAACGGATGTCTTTAAAGTTAAAGCAGCTACATAGCAACAACAGATGTCTTTAAGTTAAAGCAGCTACATAGCAACAACAGATGTCTTTAAGTTAAAGCAGCTACATAGCAACAACGGATGTCTTCAAGTTAAAGCAGCTACATAGCAACAACGGATGTCTTTAAGTTAAAGCAGCTACATAGCAACAACAGATGTCTTTAAGTTAAAGCAGCTATTGAAAAAAAGCGGAGGAAAATTCCATCGACTATTATATGCATAGTGACTGTGCACTGGAGAACCCCCTACTTGTCTTTACAGATGAAATGACCAATTGTTCATATAAGGCTTAAGTGAGGTGCACAAGAAGAAAAAGTCCTGGGGTATGTTATGACATTTGTCTATGGGTGTCCTTTATACCTTGAGATTCCCTAAGCCTCATTAGTTAACACACTTTCTTAGTTTTGAACAATGCCTTAGCTTGACTTCCCCCAGCGCCAGCACAACTACAACTCCCCGTGCTCAGTCCATCCTTCCAGCACCAGGACCCCGAAGCAGAGTTTCAGAGAGAGAGAAAGAGAGAGAGAGAGAAAGAGAGAGGAAGAGAGTGAGAGGGAGACCCCCACAGCAGAGTTTCAGAGAGGGGAGAGAGAGAGAGAGGGGAGAGAGGGGAGAGAGGGGAGAGAGGGGAGAGAGGAAGCCGTTTCCCCCAGTCCTAACCGCTTTAATACTTGTAATTATCTCTTGCTGGGGGAGGCTGAAAATTGGATTAGGGTGGTGAGTCTCAGCTGAATGAATTACCCCCATCTCCCCACTTGGTGGGCCACACACTGATAAAATGCGGGAAAACGGATTTGGGCTCATAGCATTCATGGCTTCCTTGTGGAAAAATGAAATTTTCCAACAGAAGGGGCTAGAGTGCCAGCAGTATCTGTCCACAGCATGTTTCATCTGGTCCTGCTCTTCTGGAAATGCAATTACCTGCGTTATCAGGGCCTAAATGGTGACAGTTTGGCAGCGTGGTGGTTCCACCTGCCAAAGCCCCATCATTCGGCACAATGTTTTTGTTGCCACAGACCTCGATGTGTTGGAGCCATTCAGCATTCTCTAAGTCTCTAAGTTTCACATTTCCCCTTTATTCCCCACCTGTCAAAGGAAGAATAATCAAAAGAAGAATAATATGTTTGCAGGTAAAGTTATGTTCTGAGGGACAGAAATATGTAAATTGATATGGAGAAGAAACCAACAAGTTTCTGATGTTATTGGCCTCACCTCACCTTCTCACTAATCTGTCTCTCTTGCGGTCTGGTGTCTTCCTGGTGTCTTGTAGATGTTAAAGGTAGAATTGAGTTGCCATGGAATAAAGGCAATAATACAGTACTACTACTACTACTATTACTACTATTACTACTACTACTATTACTACTACTACTACTACTACTACTACTACTACTACTACTACTACTACTACTACTACTACTGATACTACTACTACTACTACTACTACTACTACTACTACTACTACTACTACTACTACTACTACTACTACTACTACTACTGCTACTGATACTACTACTGATACTGCTGATACTACTACTACTACTACTACTACTACTACTACTACTACTACTACTACTACTACTACTACTACTACTACTACTGATACTACTACTGATACTGCTGATACTACTACTACTACTGCTACTACTACTACTACTACTACTACTACTACTACTACTACTGATACTACTACTACTACTACTACTACTACTACTACTACTACTACTGATACTACTGATACTACTACCACTTGAATGCAAGCCATAGGCCATAAATACATCAGTAGAAACTTAAAATACAATCAATAAAGTCTAGTCCACCACTGAGAAAAAAAACGTTATTTATATTTTTATGAAGCAATCCTCAAACAATGCCTTATTACTGTATGGCGCTCAGACCTTGACTTGAATGACAGCACATACAAGTTGCTGCTAAATTATTGATCAACATCAATTCAGCTAATGTTCTACATGTGTTCTGGTTTCTCTCTGAGGAGTGAGAGGGTTAGCTCTTATAAGAGGTCTATTTCATCAATTTCTGTGGACGGTTGCCACTGTGGATTTAACTCACCCTACATAGAATACAATACGGTCCATTTTTGATACACTCAGGTATTTTTTTATTTTTTTTGTTACTCTGCAGTAAACTGAATTGTGTCTAGAGAATAATTTACTTTCATTTTTGTTTTGTATCATATATGAGTTATGAAGTTTCCATCCCAAATGTGATAACAAACCGCGGCATTGTACTACCACTTAATAGTATGTAAACTGTTTAAAATGCTAAGCAAAAACATCAGTGATTTAAAAAATAATGTAGAAATTGAATTTAAATATTATGTTGATAATTTTTGGACCTACAACAGATAAACAAACATTTTCCAAATGAATTGTAATAAACGTAAATCAACCCGAACTAAAGGGAGCTAAACACAGAAACATCAAAGTTACAGCAGCAGGCATCTCCATAGTCACACCAACACAAGGAAATGAAGTCCACTAGCTTTGTTGCTTTGTTTCCCTGTTGTTCATTAAACAGTAGTTTAGATTCTGTTAGGTCCATATTTCATTTCCTGCTGCGTCATGTGAACAGACAGATAAAACAGTGGACCAACTGGCCCTACATGCTCGGAGCTCAACGTCCCCCCCCCCACCCCGTCTTTTCCACTTCTCTTTCTGTTTAGCCCCCCACCGAGGACAATCCTGGAAGGTAGATAAAACAGGACAACTAAAGATAATTAAATCTAAAAAGGAAAAAAGCCTAAGTTGCTTTCTTCACACAAACAGTTGGGTGTAGATTTGGGCACAGTGAGGGTTTGGTTAATTTATACACTAGCCCCATGGGAGTCCAGAGAAGCAGATAAACACTGAGTGGACAAAACATTAGGAACACCGTCTCTTTCCATGACATAGACTGACCAGGTGAATCCAGGTGAAAGCTATGATCCCTTATTGATGTCACTTGTTAAACCCACTTCAATCAGTGTAGATGAAGGGGAGGAGACAGGTTAAAGAAGGATTTTTAAGCCTTGAGACAATTGAGACATGTATTGTGTATGTGTGCCATTCAGAGGGTGAATGGGCAAGACAAAATATTTAAGTGCCTTTGAACAGGGTATGGTAGTAGGTGCCAGGCGCACCGGTTTGTGTCAAGAACTGCAACGCTGCTGGGTTTTTCACGCTCAACAGTTTCCCGTGTGTATCAAGAATGGTCCACCACCCAAAGGACATCCAGCCAACTTGACACAACTGTGGGAAGCATTGGAGTCAACATGGGCCAGCATTCCTGTGGAACGCTTTCGACACCTTGTAGATTCCATGCTCTGACAAATTTAGGCTGTTCTGAGGGCAAAAGGGGGGGTGCAACTCAATATTAGGAAGGCGTTCTTAATGTTTGTGCACTTAGTGTATGTACCTTGGATAGAACATGGCTCTGTGAATGACATGAGTATCTTACTTTATGCTTTTGACTTTTTCATTTTTTTCACATCAAAATAATTGTTCCAAATACCGTTTAAACAACAAACAACCATTGCAGTCACAAATCATTAATGTGTATCATACAGGGTCTAATATCAATCAATTCAAATGTAGCCTTTCTTCTTCATTTCTCTTGATCCAGGCTCTGTCGTAGCCGTCTGCGACCGGGAGACCCATGGGGCGGCGCAAAATTGGCCCAGCGTCGTCCAGGGTAGGGGAGGGAATGGCTGGCAGGGATGTAGTTCAGTTGGTAGAGCATGGCGTTTGCAATGCCAGGGTTGTGGGTTCGATTCCCACGGGGGGCCAGTATGAAAAAAATATATATATCATGTATGCACTCACTAACTGTAAGTCGCTCTGGATAAGAGCGTCCGCTAAATGACTAAAATGTAAATGTCTTGATTCTTTCACCATACTGTTCCTTTTATTTGTTGACTGATTTAGATCAAATATAATTCCTGCATGTTATATCATGAAGGTAATACATGTTTACCCAGTGTCCCACTATTGTACAATTTGTGGTGAAATGACAAAGTGTCATGAATTGCCTCCCCTGCCACCATTAGAGGAGTAAACATGGCTATGATGTGCCTTGTTGTTCCTACTCATGCCTGCATCCCATCGATGACAAATCTCAAATTATAATACTGTAATGCTTCACACAGGCCCAGCTATTTAGGCCTGAATTTAATATTCATTGCTTTTGCAGCTTGGTTGGTTTTAAGGTGCTATCACCCTTATCCACCCTACTCCAAACCCCACCCCCTCCCCGGCATCACCGCATCTATACCCCAAGCCCCCTTAGCCTCCAAATAGGGGCAAATGGCAGTCACTGCCTGGGACAGACGACAGACACACATCCACCCCTCTCTTTGTCCCTCCTTCCTCCTTTCCTTCCTCCTTCACTCATTTTCCCATTCTCTTTCTCTGTCTCCCTTTCTCTGTCCCCATCACTCTCCCTTGTCCTTGTTTTTGATCTTCAAATGCTGGTAGGGATAATGACTACAAATCAGGGATGAAGGTGAGTGATCACAATGTGGCCCAGCCTTCCCAGCTGGCCTTTTATACAGCCCTCCCTGGTATGATGCATCTTCCTGACTCCTGTCTTTCTGCTGAGAACCCAGTGAACTAGTACATTAGAAGGAGATCATATGGGCCGCTCAGAGGTGAATACAGACAGTCATACTATTGGATTCATTCAGAGTGCCCATGAAATAGTCCCTTGTTACTTGGAGGTTTGATGGCGTAGTCGGCAGGATATCCCTCGGCTGCCTGAAAATACCATCATGAAATTAAAAAAGTAAACATCATGAAATAAAAAAGACAATTAAAGGGGTAGTCCAGTCAAAAAGTGTATATATATTTCCACACAATTACATTTACATTTTAGTCATTTAGCAGACGCTCTTAACCAGAGCGACTTACAGGAGCAATTAGGGTTAAGTGCCTTGCTCAAGGGCACATTAACGTCATTTAGCAGACGCTCTTAGCCAGAGCGACTCACAAATTGGTGCGTTCACCCTATAGCCAGTGGGATAACCACTTTACAATTTGGGGGGGGGGGGGGGGGGGGTTAGAAGGAATACTTTATCCTGTGATGTTGGAATAATACTGTGGAATTGAAAATTATGATAATGCCCTTTTAGTGTAAGAGCTGTTTGAAAAGACCGCCTGACATTTCGTCTTGTTTTCTATAGGTGGGGGTATGGACCGCCTGGTGACATCCCCAGGCAGTGTAAGGGCACTATTCAATCTGGAAAGCTGAAGCATTACAGATTCTTCAATAGAAATGTAATGGTAATTTCCGATTGAGCCGACATTTGCAGCATTTAGCATGAATGCAGTCTCCACTAAAGCAGGAACATTGCCTTTAAATTTTAATCACTCCGTAAAGCTGAACTTCCACGATGCAGATTGAATAGAGCCCTAAATTACAGTTTTTTTCAATTGCGTGCAAGCAATTTTTGGATCTGTGTTGAAACGTATCTATAGCAGAACAGCAATGATCAAATGCTCAAATACATTTACAGCACCTCTGATAATTTTCTTGCCTAAGTACCTGACTTGCATATCTTAGACCACCTTTTGCAAAACAATAAATCCAAATTATTATTATTTTTATAATTTTTCTGGAGAGGGTAGATCAGCTTTAATACTGCAGATAGATTGTAGCTTCAATCAATGTAATTGTCTGCAATATTTCCAATCCCCCATCATTTTTTTTTGTAAATATATACAGTATATGTATATATACATATCATACAAAATTCACTGTTAAGTGTTTTGTTCACAGAATATTAACACATTGTTGTCATCAGAAAATAAATGTGTGCAATTGTGTTCACTGTTTCAGTCAATCAGTAAATACTACTTCACAAAATTCTAGTAGTCATAACATATACACAATCTGGAAAGGTCTAGGCAATGGGAACCATCTAATTGTAATGATTTTTTTTTTACAATATTGCAGACATGCAGAGATGCAGATAATGACGTTGGGTTATTTCTAAGTAACTTTGGTTTACTCCTAAGTAACTCTGGGTTACTCCTATGTAACTTTGGGTTACTCCTATTATAGAGTTTTGATTTGTTGTGGATTGAGGCCACAACAGTTGAAGTCGGAAGTTTACATACACCTTAGCCAAATACATTTAAACAGTGTTTCACAATTCCTGACATTTACTCCTAGTAAAAATTCCCTGTCTTAGGTCAGTTAGGATCACCACTTTATTTTAAGAATGTGAAATGTCAGAATAATAGTAGAGAGAATTATTTATTTCAGCTTTTATTTCTTTCATCACATTCCCAGTGGGTCAGAAGTTTACATACACTCAATTAGTATTTGGTAGCGTTGCCTTTAAATTGTTAAATTGTTTAACTTGGGTCAAACGTTTCGGGTAGCCTTCCACAAGCTTCCCACAAAAAGTTGGGTGAATTTTGGCTTTAACTTCCTGACTGATGTCTTGAGATGTTGCTTCAATATATCCACATAATTTTCCTTCCTTATGATGCCATCTATTTTGTGAAGTGCACCAGTCCCTCCTGCAGCAAAGCAGCCCCACAGCATGATGTTGCCACCCCCGTGCTTCATGGTTGGGATGGTGTTCTTTGGCTTGCAAGCGTCCCCCTTTTTCCTCCAAACATAAAGATGGTCATTATGGCCAAACAGTTCTATTTTTGTTTCATCAGACCAGAGGACATTTCTCCAAAAAGTACGATCTTTGTCCCCATGTGCAGTTGCAAACCGTAGTCTGGCTTTTTTATGGCGGTTTTGGAGCAGTGGCTTCTTCCTTGCTGAGCGGCCTTTCAGGTTATGTCGATATAGGACTCGTTTTACTGTGGATATAGATACTTTTGTACCTGTTTCTTCCAGCATCTTCACAAGGTCCTTTGCTGTTGTTCTGGGATTGATTTGCACTTTTCGCACCAAAGTACGTTCATCTCTAGGAAACAGAACGCGTCTCCTTCCTGAGCGGTATGACGGCTGCGTGGTCCCATGGTGTTTATACTTGCATACTATTGTTTGTACAGATGAATGTGGTACCTTCAGGCGTTTGGAAATTGCTCCCAAGGTTGAACCAGACTTGTGGAGGTCTACAATTGTTTTTCTGAGGACTTGGCTGATTTCTTTTGATTTTCCCATGATGTCAAGCAAAGAGGCACTGAGTTTGAAGGTAGGCCTTGACATACATCTACAGGTACACCTCCAATTACATTTACATTTACATTTTAGTCATTTAGCAGACGCTCTTATCCAGAGCGACTTACAGTTAGTGAATACATATCTTTTTTTTTTATACTGGCCCCCCGTGGGAAACGATGATGTCAATTAGCCTATCAGAAGCTTCTAAAGCCATGACATAATTTTCTGGAATTTTTCAAGCTGTTTAAAGGCACAGTCAACTTAGTGTATGTACACTTCTGACCCACTGGAATTGTGATACAGTGAATTATAAGTGAAATAATCTGTCTGTAAACAATTGTTGGGAAAATGTGTAGATTAACTAGATGTCCTAACCGACTTGCCAAAACTATAGTTTGTTAACAAGAAATTTGTGGAGTGGTTGAAAAACTAGTTTTAATGACTCCAACCTAAGTGTATGTTAACTTCCGAATTCTACTGTACATTCATATCAGTTGTGTTCCTCCATTGTATTCAGCTTTCCTTATTTCTATTTTGGATCGTGTTTCTGTGGCCAATGGAATGTCTACAAAACTATGAGTAAAACAGCCTTTGTATTAAATACATGGAATTGGATTGTGATGACACCAATGAATGAATCCTGCACATAATATGTTTGTTCTCTTTAAATCAGGAACAATAGTTGATTTGATATGTATGAAATTGTTTGGTGGAATATGCATAAATTGACAGCGATTTCCCATAATGCTGCACCTTTGGATAGTTGTACTTCCAATTTTGATCATCATGATTCAGTGACTGCAAAGAAAATGTATTAATCTACTGGGATTTTAAAAGACAAACTAACTTTATGTTTTGTCTGCTTGGACTCAAGAGATAAGTATAGTTGCATTAATCTTTTTTCAGGAAGTCATGCATTTTCGATGAGTCTATTCGCAATTCTGACGGTACATTATATGATGAATGTATTTATGTTTTGAGAAGGCATTGACTGTTATTCAAAAGGCCACAGAGTTCTCTGTTTTGAAAATCGACAACATTGTTCCAAAAAATGATTGTAGGCGATTGAGAAAACTGCGATAGACCACTAACAACGATAGTTTGGCTAGCTCTCTGCCAATAACAGCTAGTTTTCAGGTTACATATTTTACATTTACCTTTACTGGAGGATGCTAGTTCAGACTGGTTGTACTAGCTACAGCTATTCATGAGGATGCTAGTTCAGACTGGTTGTACTAGCTACAGTTATTCATGAGGATGCTAGTTCAGACTGGTTGTACTAGCTAAAGTTATTCATGAGGATGCTAGTTCAGACTGGTTGTACTAGCTACAATATTTAGAATCAACCATACATGCCCTATGAGTTACTAAACATTTCAGAGAAGGACACAGAAAGAAACTGAAACTACTCAAAGGCAACAACATTGAATGAAAGACAAACAAGGTTATTAGATACATGCCCCACAAGGTCATCAGTAGGCCTTGAAGCACCAGTCAGTCAGTCCCACCATCGGTAGCTAATTAAAATGACTAGCTCCTTTAAGATCCTCTTTCTGTTTACCCCGTCAGTTATTAAACATTCTCCCCGGTAACAGGAGTCCTATCCTTTCACATCATAAGTTTTTAATGGGGCAGTTTAGATGATTCATGCCAATCAAACATCTGTTCAGCATTCCCCTTGTCAGGACTGGAGCACCTGTTGACCTTTCCATGACCTCCACAGGTAAGGGGGGAGGAGAGAGTGGAGAGAGTGCGAGAG
Source organism: Coregonus lavaretus (assembly GCF_964263955.1). Classification (NCBI taxonomy): domain Eukaryota; kingdom Metazoa; phylum Chordata; class Actinopteri; order Salmoniformes; family Salmonidae; genus Coregonus; species Coregonus lavaretus. Next base: position 34,467 of record NW_028157504.1, read on the forward strand.
AGAGAGAGAGAGAGAGCGAGAGAAAGAGAAAGAGAGAGAGAGGAGAGAGGGGGGAGAGAGAGAGAGAGAGAGAGAGAGTGACATAGAGAGAGAGAGAGAGAGAGAGAGAGAGAGAGAGAGAGAGAGAGAGAGAGAGAGAGAGAGAGAGTGACATAGAGACATAGAGAGAGAGAGAGAGAGAGATAGAGAGAGAGAGAGAGAGAGAGAGAGAGAGAGAGAGAGAGAGAGAGAGAGAGAGAGAGAGAGAGAGAGAGAGAGAGTGACATAGAGAGAGAGAGAGAGAGAGAGAGAGAGAGAGAGAGAGAGAGAGAGAGAGAGAGATGTCCCACCAGCGGTAGCTCTATAGCCTCTGTTTACCTTCCTGGAGGAAGTCAGACCTGCCTCTCTCCCTCCTGTTTTAATGCACCCGGCAAAAAAAACTGCTTTCACTAGGGACCGGGAGGTGAAATTTTTCTCATCCAAATGGATGGCAATTTCCCTCCATTTAGCACCTGAAGGTAATTAGCTTGAAGAGATTGCGGAGTGAGAAACACGTTCATGGAACATTAACTCTCGTACATTCTCCAGTTGGGAATTAATAGGAGAGATTAAAGTTTAAAGAGAGCAAACTGCCATTACCTCACAAACCCACCTCTCTGTGGCACCACTATCTTTCCACTAACTTTTTCTTGCCTCCTCTTTTTAATAAGCACTTATTTCACAATGGCGGACGCGTCGAGGGCTGGAGGGGCTGGATTACAACATACAATACAGCTGGGGCTAAGTGGTGCTGGTGTGACTGAGACTACAGAGCTATGCAGGGGTGTATCCAAGTGACATGAAACGTTTTTTTGAACGTTGCAGATAGAAATAGAAGGAATTGAGCTGACACGATTCCCTTCCTATCTTGTTCTACACAAGACTTTTCTATCAGCAGGTTTGTGTTGTTGTAGTTGTAAATGAGAGAGAGAGAGAGAGAGTCAATGAAGAGCCTCTCCCCAATAGCCTGCAGCTTCGTTTCTTTACACACAGAGACACACACACACACACACACACACACACACACACACAAACAATCCTAACAGCTTCCTGCCGCCTGCTTTCTCTATCCTATGACGCGTTACACTAATTACCAACGCTGGCACCCGTTTCTATGGGCGGCATGCTGTGGAAATGTAAACGTGAAACCCAATTTCATAAAAGTCTTAATGGTAAATTATCACCCCAAATAACACACATCCTGTTAATTACACTGTTTGTTAATGTGGGCTCCATACAAGAATAAACTCCCCAGATTCACCCTTTTATAAACCAAGTACAGATTGTATTTAGAGTATTGGGTATGTACTCAATTGGGTATGTATTGTGCATATAACATTGGTATGTTCTTGACTGGGTATGTATTGTTTATATAATATTGGTATGTTCTTGACTGGGTATGTATTGTGTATATAATATTGGTATGTTCTTGACTGGGTATGTATTGTTTATATAATATTGGTATGTTCTTGACTGGGTATGTATTGTGTATATAATATTGGTATGTTCTTGACTGGGTATGTATTGTGTATATAATATTGGTATGTTATTGATTGGGTATGTATTGTGTATATAATATTGGTATGTTCTTGACTGGGTATGTATTGTGTATATAATATTGGTATGTTCTTGACTGGGTATGTATTGTTTATTGTCATGAGCCTCTCACTCCACCGGGTTACCACCTTAATTTTCTTCCACTCTGCTCACCACTCTCTCTACTCAGCCTAACTAGCTCCACCTGTCCCTGCTCTGCTCTGCTCTAATTACTCTGCCAGCTGCGCTGCATTACCCACTACCTCTCCCAGTATTTAAGGCCCTGTCTTTCAGCTCTCCGGTGTCAGATCGTCTGCAAAGCTCACACCCGGAACCTGTTTGCTCGCGCTTCTGGCTCACCCTGGTTTTGTGACCCCGGTCCTGCCTGAATTTTTGGATACTCTTCTGCCCCAGGAGATCCAGACCTGCTTCTGCCATAACGACTCCTGACTACTCTTCAATCCCGGACTTCTGGACCACCCACCACCGGCTTCATAGGACGCATCGCTGCCACTGGGGGGGGCACAGACCCAGCACATTGGACGGGATCCCTGTTACCCCTGGAGCCTTCATTCACTCCCTACTTCCCTTTTCCCTTAAGTTTTAATAAACTTTCTGGTGTGACGCAATTGTGGTCCTCTGGTCGTCTGTCTGAACCGTGACAGTACGATCTGACCATTATGGACTCAGCGCACACTTTCCCCGACATGGAAACCGATGAGCATGAGCAGCAGTTCCAGCAGCAGCAACAACAACTCGCCATGATCATTCAACTCCTCACCAACCTTACCCCAGCCAGTCTGCCCACCAGCCCTGCCCCCGAGTTACCTGCCCCGGTCATTGCAGCCGCTGCTCCGGAACCCAAGATTGGAAACCCCGAGCGGTTCAACGGCGATTCAACCCAGGTCCGGCCATTCCTGACTAGCTGCCGACTTCAGTTCTCCTTGCAGCCAAGGACCTTCGCCACGGAGGGGGCTAAAGTTGGGTATGCCATCACTCACCTGACGGGCCGAGCTCGACTCTGGGGAACAGCAGAGTTCGAACGTCAAACCCCCGCATGTGCAACCTTCGACCTGTTTGCTGAGGAGATGCTGAAGGTGTTTGACCTGGATTCACCAACCGCAGAGGCGTCTCGTGAACTGTTCAGTATTCGACAAGGCAGACGTACAGTCGCAGACCATTCCATCGACTTCCGAACCCTGGCTAGACGAAGTTCTTGGAACACACCATCGTTGGTGGACGCGTTCTTCCATAGTTTGGCTGACTATATCAAGGACGAGTTGGTCTCCCATGAACTGCCTTCCACTCTTGATGAAGCCATCGCACTGACTGTCAGGATCGACAGAAGGATACAGACCCGTCGTCGTGAGAGGGGGCGCCAAGGTCCACCTACTACCGGCATTCGGAGAGATCCGACTGGGCTCCTGTCATCTACTGCCACTCACCCAGGTCAGCTTGATCAGTCTGAGCCTATGGAGATTAGGCGAGCCTCTCTCACTCCTGCAGAGCGCCAGCGCCGCTTCACCTCAAACCTCTGCCTCTATTGTGGAGGTGATGGACATCGTGTGGTAACCTGCCCTTTAAAGGGCCGAAGCTCACCGGGCATAGGGGGAGTCCGGTTGACTTCAATGACCATCCAGTCCTCCGACCGCAAACCCCTGCTGCAAGTTCACCTCCGCCTCTCTGACTCAACTCACACCCTGGCTGCTCTGGTGGATTCTGGCGCCGAAGCCAACATAATGGACATCAAGCTGGCACGCCAACTGGGACTGGAGAACCTCCGTTTGACACCTCCTATTCCTGCCCGGGCACTGGACGGACACTTACTCGGATCGGTCACTCATGTCACGGCCCCGGTCTCGATGGGTCTGTCCGGCAACCATCAAGAAACTATCCAGTTTCACCTGCTCCCCTCTCCAGGCCAACCCCTCATCCTGGGTTACCCATGGCTCCGCCGGCACAACCCTCAGCTCGACTGGGTGACCGGGGTGATCAGGGAGTGGGGAGAGGACTGCCACCGAACCTGCCTGCTTGCTGCCGCACTACCCCCTCGGCCAGTACCTACTAACTCCGCTCCTGACCTCTCCAATGTCCCAGAATGCTACCATGGTCTCAGAGAGGTGTTTAACAAAGCAAGAGCCACATCTCTGCCCCCTCACCGACCGTACGACTGTGCCATCGACCTCCTCCCTGGAACAGCCCCTCCAAAGGGTCGTCTTTATTCGTTGTCTGCTCCTGAAAGAAAGTCCATGGAGGACTACATCAATGGCTCTCTGTCCGCAGGATTAATCCGTTCATCTTCATCTCCTGCTGGTGCTGGCTTCTTCTTTGTGGGGAAGAAGGACGGATCTCTTCGCCCCTGCATCGACTACAGGGGACTCAACGACATCACAGTGAAAAACCGTTACCCTCTGCCTCTGCTCACCTCTGCTTTTGAGTTGCTCCAGGGAGCCACTGTTTTTACCAAGTTGGATCTCAGAAACGCTTACCACCTAGTGCGGATCCGGGAGGGAGATGAATGGAAAACCGCATTCAATACACCAACAGGCCACTACGAGTATCTGGTTATGCCTTTTGGCCTCACCAATGCTCCTGCTGTGTTCCAGGCTCTAGTGAATGATGTACTGCGGGACATGTTAAACAAGTTTGTCTTCGTTTACCTGGATGACATCTTAATCTACTCCAGAAACCTGTCTGAACACACCCGCCATGTCCAGCAAGTCCTTCATCGCCTTCTGGAGAATTCCCTCTACGCCAAGGCAGAGAAATGTGAGTTTCACGTCAAGACAGTGGCCTTCCTGGGGTACATAGTGGCAGAGGGAAGTATCCAAATGGATCCTGCCAAAGTATCAGCAGTCACTTCATGGCCAGTTCCGGAGAACAGAAAGAAGCTGCAACAGTTTCTGGGGTTTGCTAACTTCTATAGAAAGTTTATCCGGAACTACAGTACCGTTGCTGCCCCTCTCACTGCTCTAACCAGCACCAAGCAACCCTTCACCTGGACCCCAGCAGCCGACAAAGCCTTCAGTACCCTCAAGGTGAGGTTCACCTCCGCTCCCATCCTCCAGATGCCTGATGTGGACCGGCAATTCATTGTGGAGGTGGACGCCTCGGATGTGGGAGTTGGTGCTGTGATTTCTCAGTGGGCTGCGGAGGATAGGAAGCTCCATCCCTGTGCCTTTTTCTCACGTCGGTTGTCCCCCTCTGAGTGCAATTACGACATAGGGAACCGTGAGCTGCTGGCTGTGAAGCTTGCCTTGGAGGAGTGGCGTCACTGGCTGGAGGGGTCCACCATTCCATTTCTCGTTTGGACCGATCATAAGAACTTGGAGTACATCCGCACGGCCAAACGGTTGAACTCCAGGCAGTCCCGCTGGGCCCTGTTCTTCACCAGGTTTAATTTCACTCTGTCATACCGGCCTGGATCACGTAACACCAAGCCAGACGCCCTCTCCCGTCAATTCCAGAAGGATGACACCCCCTCCAAGGACCCTGTGTCGATTCTGCCAAGTCCCTGCATCGTTGCAGCTCTGACCTGGGCTGTTGAGGAACAGGTGCTGGAGGCTCTCCGTAACCAGCCAGGTCCCAGCACTTGCCCAGCTGACCGCCTTTTTGTCCCCGAAGACCTGAGGTCCCAGGTCGTTCAGTGGGGACATGACTCCCGCCTAGCTTGTCACCCTGGCTCCACCCGCACTTACAACCTGCTCGCCCAGAGGTTCTGGTGGCCCTCTCTGAGAAAGGATGTACGGGAATTCGTCCAAGCCTGCCCCATCTGCAACCAACACAAGTCGTCCTGCCAGCCCCCAGCCGGATTGCTGCAGCCCCTGCCTGTGCCCAGACGTCCCTGGTCTCACATCGCCCTTGACTTTGTCACGGGGCTGCCCCCTTCAAGGGGCATGACCGTCATTCTCACCATAGTTGACCGTTTCAGCAAGATGGCACACTTCATTCCCCTCCCCAAGCTCCCAACCGCCAAGGAGACCGCCCAGGTGGTCCTGGAACACGTCTTCCGGATCCACGGACTGCCAAAGGATGTAGTTTCTGACCGTGGTCCACAATTCTCCTCCGCTTTTTGGAAGGAGTTCTGTCACCTGCTGGGAGCCACAGTCAGTCTGACTTCCGGATTCCATCCCCAATCCAATGGGCAGTCAGAGCGGGCTAATCAGGAGCTCGAGAAGGCACTGCGATGCATGACTTCACGCAACCCCCACTCCTGGTCGCAGCAATTGACATGGGTGGAGTACGCACACAATTCTCTGACCTGCTCTGCCATCGGTATGTCCCCTTTCCAATGTGTTTATGGATACCAGCCTCCTCTATTTGCCAGCCAGGAAGAGGAGGTTACTTGCCCATCTGCACTTGCTTTTGCCCGTCGATGTCGCCGCACCTGGTCACAAGCCCGAGCCACACTCCTCAGATCCGTTGCCAGCTACACTACCGGGGCCAACCGTCGGAGAATTCCGGCTCCCCTCCTCCCGCCCGGCGTGGTGTTGCTCTTGGGACTTCTGGGGCCGTCCCTTGGGGGGGGGGTTCTGTCATGAGCCTCTCACTCCACCGGGTTACCACCTTAATTTTCTTCCACTCTGCTCACCACTCTCTCTACTCAGCCTAACTAGCTCCACCTGTCCCTGCTCTGCTCTGCTCTAATTACTCTGCCAGCTGCGCTGCATTACCCACTACCTCTCCCAGTATTTAAGGCCCTGTCTTTCAGCTCTCCGGTGTCAGATCGTCTGCAAAGCTCACACCCGGAACCTGTTTGCTCGCGCTTCTGGCTCACCCTGGTTTTGTGACCCCGGTCCTGCCTGAATTTTTGGATACTCTTCTGCCCCAGGAGATCCAGACCTGCTTCTGCCATAACGACTCCTGACTACTCTTCAATCCCGGACTTCTGGACCACCCACCACCGGCTTCATAGGACGCATCGCTGCCACTGGGGGGGGCACAGACCCAGCACATTGGACGGGATCCCTGTTACCCCTGGAGCCTTCATTCACTCCCTACTTCCCTTTTCCCTTAAGTTTTAATAAACTTTCTGGTGTGACGCAATTGTGGTCCTCTGGTCGTCTGTCTGAACCGTGACAGTTTATATAATATTGGTATGTTATTAATATGCCATTTAGCAGAGGCTTTTATCCAAAGCGACTTACAGTCATGTGTGCATACATTTTTACGTATGGGTGGTCCCGGGGATCGAACCCACTACCCTGGCATTACAAGCGCCATGCTCTACCAATTGAGCTACAGAGGACCACATTGATTGATTGGGTATGTATTGTGTATATAATATTGGTATGTTCTTGACTGGGTATGTATTGTGTATTTAATATTGGTATGTCCTTGACTGGGTATGTATTGTGTATATAATATTGGTATGTTATTTATTGTGTATGTATTGTGTATATAATATTGGTATGTTATTTATTGTGTATGTATTGTGTATATAATATTGGTATGTTATTTATTGTGTATGTATTGTGTATATAATATTGGCATGTTATTTATTGTGTATGTATTGTGTATATAATATTGGTATGTTATTTATTGTGTATGTATTGTGTATATAATATTGGTATGTTATTTATTGTGTATGTATTGTGTATATAATATTGGTATGTTATTTATTGTGTATGTATTGTGTATATAATATTGGTATGTTATTTATTGTGTATGTATTGTGTATATAATATTGTGTGTATACAGTATAAGTGTGTTTATTCATCTGTACTGTAGAAAGCGACAGTACAGTGTATTGTAAGACTGTCTAAAAGAGCATCAAACCCACATATTCGATCATCATACATCCAGATTTTGAGAGCTAAAAGGAAATTAAATTGAGACATGGTAGAATTTATTGCCCCGAAAATTCCATTCTACCATCTGATTCCAAAAGTCCAGTCCTCCAAGCTCTCGAAAATCTATTTTCCACATTTTAATACCCCCGCATAACAGTCCTCATAATTCATTCGAGTGTGTTAAGCACAGTTTTATTAGATCTGAAACAAATTTTGGTGGGGGGAATCCTATAGGTCATTAAGCATGGAGTAATTTTATCCTTGTTTCCTTAATGATGCCATAATGGCGAGTGAATTTCCTAACTAAAGACCAAAGAACATTTTGAAGGTCAGCTTCATCTGCAGGATCCTTCAAGCGCTTCTCACAGAGATTGGAAAAGTCGGGAGATTTTTGAAGAGTCATTAATAACGCTAAAGCTGAAGGCTCCTATTTGCATTCTCTCTCACTGTTCTCACTTTCTACCTTTTAATGTTACCATCTTACCATTCCACCCTCTTCTTTCTCTCTCTCTCTCTCTTTCTTTCTTTCTTTCTTTCTTTCTCTTTCTTTCGTTCTTTCATTCCTTCCCTCAGTTTTGCGGTTTCTCTCATGCAGAGAGAATGGAGTAGTTGAATGGGAGGGCCAGAATGACAGCCCAGTGACATACAGATCCCAGATGTGGTGCCTCAATAATTTAAATGTTATGCCTTTGTTATCACTTTAATCATTTTCTTTATTCGTTTTGTTTCAGCGATCAGACGGAGAAAAGGAGACACTGGATACTAGCCAAAATGCCAGGGGAACCATTTTTATTTGGAATAGTGGTGCACAAGTCTAATTAGAATTAGAATTTTGCTGAGCCTTGAAATGGTTGGTACTTTATCCTGATCGCCTTAGATACTGGTCCAAGTCAATCATTTGTCAACGTGGTGCATTGTGGGTAGGTTCCCTGTTAATCAGCTCTCCGTCTCCTCCACTCTGGTTTTTCTGCTGCCATAGCATCTATGTCCAAATAAATACTGTGCTCTGAGGATGAATGTGGTCTCCTTTCTGACACTGAATCTTCAGGGAAACATGTGCTGCAGCACCCCTCACCCCTTCATACACCATGGGCATGTCAACCATCAAACAGCAACTTCCAGAGACACATTCACACATCTTTGAATTAACAGTACTCACACAACTTAAAGAAGAACTGACACAGATTTCCAACCATCAAACCTTGTTAAAATATTTTCATATACACCCTCTGGAAGAATATGATACATTTTCGTTCCTTTTGTGACCAGCGAGCACATAGGTATTAATAGACACTTTAGTAAATAAAAAACGAATAAAAACTTGTCAGTCTTGTCCAGTGCACAATAACCAATCACAGCTAGAGTAGTCCTATTATGCAAGTGGGCCATGCCATTCCACCCTATGCCATTCCGCCCTATGCCATTCCGCCCTATGCCATTCCGTCCTATGCCATTCCGCCCTATGCCATTCCGTCCTATGCCATTCCGTCCTATGCCATTCCGCCCTATGCCATTCCGCCCTATGCCATTCCGTCCAATGCCATTCCGCCCTATGCCATTCCGTCCTATGCCATTCCGTCCTATGCCATTCACATTGATGTTGCACTGCATTGGACTTTATTTACAGGCAGCAGAACATAACTACTGTAGTTTAGACCATTGTTTAGAAAGCAGTAGAAAAAGTCCCAAAGCAAACCGGAACGGTTTTCTGATCATATAATTTATAACTACCATGGGAGTCTTACTTTTGGGAACTTTACAGTCCTATTGATCAAACCACCAACAGGGAGGCTATCTCTCCCTCAGTTGCTTACACACAACAACAACGACAATGTTATCCTGAGCCAGATGAGCTACGATCTAGCACAGGGGACGATAGATGAACCCTCTCAAACTTTTTCAGCGCTGTAGTTGACAGTCAAAATTGAGAAATAGTACCCTGCTCGGCCAGCCCCCAGCGTCACTTTAGGTTCTAGATAGTTACATGACTTGGCTATCAAGCCCATATAGCTAGCTTGCTAAATTAGTAGGCCTACATACATTTTTTTTGTGATCAGATTCCCAATCACTGCCCTTTTTGTCCGGTTCTTTTCCAAAATATTGGGTGAGTGAAACCGAAACAGTTCATCCCATGAATGGCTGGTTGCAGCAAACAATGTACTCACTGTGATTTACAACCAATATTTATTAAACTACCTAGCCATTTATTGGTGAATTTGATTAATCATGCATTGACTGCATCCATTTAATTCTGCCAACAATGCCTTACCCTACATAATGAAATTTTGAGTCAAATATAACCTATTATTAATACCTCTTACAATGTTGTTTTTGAAGCATAAACTGCGAATTTGATATTTTATATGTTTGTTTCATTTCTGCAAAGTAGTTGAAATTATGTCAGTTCCACTTTAAATTAACTGTTGGACCAACTGATTTTTTTTTAAAATCAAGAACCTGAGATTTAAGAACCTGAGATTTAAGAACCTGAGATTTAAGAACTCTCATGGAAGATGGGATATTCTGGCTTCAAAGTGAAGGGCGGCATGATACATTAGTAAAACTTTTTTGGCTAGCGTTTTATTTTGGAACATTTCACGCCCCCTTGTCTGGACATTCCTCATTCATGTCACTGATAAAACAAGACCGATCTCAGCTGATAAGTGAAATGAATTACCACTTTTTATGGCAAAGGCTTCACAAGGTCGCTGATCCCTCCAATGGCTTTTACCGTAAAATGACACACCTCTGAGCTGTGCCGCTCCACCCCCTGAAGATTAGCCACATAAATAAATTAGAGGCAGGGACAAAGGAGCATTAGCTCCCACATAGGCCACACTGAGGCCACTGGGCTGGCGGGCCAGGGAGGGTTTGTCACTGTCTGTCAGAGAGCAGAGGACTCGGAGAATCCCTCCCTCCAGAACAGGAGCAGGCATTTTATCCCCAGGTGAGGAGAGGGGTCCTTTAAAAGAGAATTGAAGCTGACAACCGTTAACATTTTAGAAATGTACCAATAAATGGCTTTTATGCAGAGATATTTCCATGGTTGGAAACGGTTGGTTGGTTGGTGCACATTGTTTTGGAGAGACATGGTGGCTATTCAGGACAGGACGTGAGTGTGTCAGGTTGAGTGAAGGTTTCAGAGAAGGAACAGAACAGGAAAAACGTGACCCCCAAACAGTCCATTC
>NW_028157504.1:50000-53766 GCF_964263955.1 Coregonus lavaretus
GTAAAATTTATTAAATTGTTTTTTCCCCCTCATCAATCTACACACAATACCCCATAACGACAAAGCAAAAACAGGTTTTGAAAAATTTTGCAAATGTATTGAAAATAGAAAACGGAAATTTCACATTTACATAAGTATTCAGACCCTTTACTCAGTACTTTGTTGAAGCACCTTTGGCAGTGATTACAGCCTCGAGTCTTCTTGGGTATGACGCTACAAGCTTGGCACACCTGTATTTGGGGAGTTTCTCCCATTCTTCTCTGCAGATCCTCTCAAGCTCTGTCAGGTTGGATGGGGAGCGTCGCTGCACAGCTACTTTCAGGTCTCTCCAGAGATGTTCGATCGGGTTCAAGTCCGGGCTCTGGCTGGGCCACTCAAGGACATTCAAAGACTTGTTCCGAAGCCACTCCTGCGTTGTCTTGGCTGTGGGCTTAGGATCGTTGTCCTGTTGGAAGATGAACCTTCGCCCCAGTCTGAGGTCCTGAGCGCTCTGGAGCAGGTTTTTATCAACGATCACTCTGCACTTTGCTCCGTTCATCTTTCACTCGATCCTGACTAGTCTCCCAGTCCCTGCTGCTGAAAAACATCCCCACAGCATGATGCTGCCACCACCATGCTTCATCGTAGGAATGGTGTTAGGTTTCCTCCAGACGTGACGCTTGGCATTCAGGCCAAAGAGTTCAATCTTGGTTTCATCAGACCAGAAAATCTTGTTTCTCAGGGTCAGAGTCCTTTAGGTGCCTTTTGGCAAACTCCGGGCTGAGGAGTGGCTTCCATCTGGCCACTCTACCATAAAGGCCTGATTGGTGGAGTGCTGCAGAGATGGTTGTCCTTCTGGAAGGTTCTCCTATGCACTGTCAACTGTGGGACCGTATGTAGACAGGTGTGTGCCTTTCCAAATCATGTCCAGTCAATTGAATTTACCACAGGTGGACTCCAATCAAGTTGTAGAAACATCTCAAGGATGATCAATGGAAACAAGATGCACCTGAGCTAAATTTCGAGTCTCATAGCTAAGGGACTGAATACTTATGTAAATAAGGTTTTATTTTTAATACATTTGCAAAAATGTCTAAAAACCTGTTTTTGCTTACAATATTCGATGATTACATATCTCTAAAACAGGCTATAGGCTACATGTGCACCACCAAGTCAGAACAGTAGGCTAAGTTATGAGGGGGAAAGTGACCAAATGATTAGGGTGAGACACATGGGCTACTAACAGCTTACTACACAAAATACACTTAGTATTACTTTCTTAGCTACAGTATACATATCTCCCTGGCATATTACATATTTTATGCAACAGCATACAATACGTTTTTGGACTCACCTTGTTGTGCTGTGCTCACTTGAACATGAAGGTGGCGTGGTGGTTCTTCTTGTGGGCAAATTTTGTCATCAAACTTTGACATCAAAGTCTGACATTCTCTGGATTTATGGTGCTTTCACTACAAGGTTAAATCATGACATCAGTGATCTTCAGGTCGCTCTAGAAAGAGGCCTGTGTTCCGGATTTGGAATTCCGAGTTGGATGACCGGTCAAAATGTATTTCCCAGTTGTCTTGAATGCGGCAGAAGTCATGCTGGATTGACAGCATGGCCAATGTATATAAACTTTTCTGGCCCGTGGTGTTGCATGTGAATGTTGATCCTTTTAAGCTTGGAAAAAAGACCCTTAAACCCAGACTTGGACCACACAGCCTCTCCACTGAATAGCAGGCTAGTGATTGATTTCCAATGCTTGCAGTTATCCACTGATTCCTTCCAAACCACTCATTGTTGAATTTGCGATTTCCAACTTGTTGTGTAATGGTTATGTCCAATGGCCGATGAGCACCGATACGTTTTATCTATAATTTCTCTTCATATGACAAGGATTGAAAAGGATTTGCCAGTAGATTGTCGACTTGATTCATGATGATGACTGCTTGTCTAGCTTGCTAGCTAAGATTTTGAAAGTATGATGTTGACATGATCAGTCCAATCAAAGCTACGGTAGATATAACGTTATTTGAAGTCATTTTATCTGTGGCCAATGACCTTGAGCCTTCTTGGATGGGCACTTCTACTGTAAATCTATGGCAGCACCCAAGGGGCTTGAATTTTCGAGCTCTCCCCGTAGATGTTGCAGTGACGTTGTGTCCCCATGAGTGACAGAACACTGAGCCAATCACGGCGCAACTAGAGAACATTACCAACCCCTACGCTTTGTATTTTCCGCTGGCTGCCCCACCACCACAGAAAGCACTGAGCTAGGTGCAACACCTGCATTTTGGAGTTGCCTTACTCAAGAAAGTAAAAAAGAGACCATGTTTGTATGTGGCTTTATTAACTCAATGATCTTTTTTTTTACATTGTTTGCAAACTGATATGTGACACATGTTAATGCCAAAATAACATGCAAAACAGGCTCTGCCCCACCTGCCCTGAATGACGGGTCGTCACTGCACGTGTCTGAGTCATGAAAAATTAACGTGCAAAATACACGACATTTTATTGTGTTACAAAGTGGGATTAAAATGGATGTAATTTTCATTTTTTTGTCAATGATCTACACAAAATACTCTGTAGAGTCAAAGTGGAAGATTTTGTTTTATTTTTTAAAGAAATTAAAGAAAAACAAAACACTAACATACCTTGATTAGATGCGATAAGTAGGTAGCCGGCCAGGTAGGAGCTTAACCAAAACCATAACCAAAAGGTTCCTGGATCAAATCCCTGAGCTGACAAGATACAAATCTGATGTTCTGCCCCTGAGCAAGGCAGTTAACCCACTATTCCCTGGGCGCTGATGACGTCGATTAAGGCAGCCCCCCCCCCCCCCTGCACCTCTCTGATTCAGAGCGGTTGGGTTAAATGCGGAAGACACATTTCAGTTGAATGCATTCAGTTGTACAACTGACTAGATATCCCCCTTTCCCTATTCACCCCTCTGAGTCAATACATGTTAGAAACACCTTTGGCAGCGATTACAGCTGTGAGTCTTCTTCGGTCAGTATCATAAGAGCTTTGCAAACCTTGATTGTGCAACATTAGCCCATTATTATTTTCAAAATGATTCAAGCTCTGTCAAGGTGTTGGGGATCATGGCTATACATGAATTGTCAAGTCTTGCCGTAGATTTCAAACAGAATTAAGTCAAAACTGTAACTCGGCCACTCAGGAACGTTCACTGTCGTCTTGGAAACAACTCCAGTCTAGATTTGGCTTTGTGTTATTGTCCTGCTGAAAGGTGAATTCAGACTGAAGCAGGTTTTCCTCTAGGATTTTGCCTGTGCTTAGCTCCATCCTGTTTATTTTCATCCTGAAATACTCCCAAGTATTTTCTGATGTCAAACATACCCATACCATGATGCAGCCACCACAATGCTTGAAAATAAGGAGGCAGTTACTCAGTGGTGTGTTGTGTTGGTTTTGCCCCGAACATAAGGCTTTGCTTTTTAGGAAAAAAGTGTTTTCCTTTATCATGTTTTTTTTTTCTTTCTTCAGTAATACTTTATTGCCTTGTTGCGTACATATGCTTGTTTTGGAATAATTTTATTCTGTACATTGTAATTATTATTTTCTCTCTGTCATTTAGGTCATTATTGTGGAGTCACTACAATGTTGCTGATCCATCCTCAGTTTTCTCCCACCACAGCCATTGAACTCTGTAGCTGTTTTAAAATCACCAATGACCTGAGCAGTTTCATTCCTGTCCTGCGGCTCAGTTCAGAAGAACGACCCGTGTCTTTTATGTGTCTAGGCGGTTTAATACATAATT
>NW_028157503.1:0-15000 GCF_964263955.1 Coregonus lavaretus
AACAGCAATACGTCAGAATGGGCTGTCAGTGCATGAGGTGTATGGCCAGGGGGCATATTGCCAAGGCACGACTGTCTCTCTGTCGCTCACGGGGAGGACTGGCACTTCTAAAAGACAGCCTGTGGCCCAAATGGCACCCTATTCCCTGTTAAGCGCACTACATTTGACCAGCACCGATGTGAAATATCACAGGGCTTTTGGTCAAAAGTAGTGCACTATATATATATATATATATATAGGGAATAGGGTGCCATTTGGGATGCATCAAACTGTCAGTCTGCAGTATTTATGAACAGACCCACTGAGGGCTCTCCTTTGTACTCAGCAGTCCACATCACCTGGCCCGTACGTCTGACAACACTGTGTTGAGTGCTGCTTGTATTGCACACAGTGGCTCGGTCCCAAATGGCACCCTATTCCCTACATAGTGCACTACGTTCGTATGAAAAAAGTGTGCTGCGGTCAGAGGCTCAGGTCAAAAGTAGTGCACTATATAGGGAATAGGGTGCCATGTGGGACTCACACAGTGAACTGTAGTGCAGGACTCCCTACGTTCCTCTTAAAGACGGCACGGTGTCTAGTTGAACTTCTCAATGGTCCCTGGAACATGACTCTCCTAATGGAAGAGGAGAGTCCATGTCTTATTAGAAGATAACTGCAATCAGTGTGTTTGTGTGTGTGTGTGTGTGTGTGTGTGTGTGTGTGTGTGTGTGTGTGTGTGTGTGTGTGTGTGTGTCATTCAGGGAGGCCACATTAGACCACAAAGCGACAGAGGCAGGAGGTATGGAAGGATGAAGGGTGGAGGGATGAAGGGTGGAGGGATGGAGGAGGAGGGATAGAGGAGGAGGGACAGAGGAGGAGGGATAGAGGAGGAGGGATAGAGGAGGAGGGATGGAGGAGGAGGGATAGAGAAGGAGGGATGGAGGAGGAGGGATGGAGGAGGAGGGATGGAGGAGGGATGGAGGAGGAGGGATAGAGAAGGAGGGATGGAGGAGGAGGGATGGAGGAGGAGGGATGGAGGAGGAGGGATGGAGGAGGGATAGAGGAGGAGGGATGGAGGAGGAGGGATGGAGGAGGAGGGATAGAGGAGGAGGGCTGGAGGAGGAGGAATAGAGGAGGAGGGACAGAGGAGGAGGGATGGAGGAGGAGGGACAGAGGAGGAGGGATAGAGGAGGAGGCACGGAGGAGGAGGGACGGAGGAGGAGGGATAGAGGAGGCGGGATAGAGGAGGAGGGATGGAGGAGGAGGGATGGAGGAGGAGGGATGGAGGAGGAGGGACAGAGGAGGAGGGATAGAGGAGGAGGGATAGAGGAGGAGGGATAGAGGAGGAGGGATAGAGGAGGAGGGATGGAGGAGGAGGGATGGACGAGGAGGGATGGAGGAGGAGGGACGGAGGAGTAGGGACGGAGGAGGAGGGAAGGAGGAGGAGGGATGTACGAGGAGGGATGGACGAGGAGGGATGGACGAGGAGGGACAGAGGAGGAGGGATGGAGGAGGAGGGATGGAGGAGGAGGGATGGAGGAGGAGGGACAGAGGAGGAGGGATAGAGGAGGAGGGACGGAGGAGGAGGGACAGAGGAGGGACGGAGGAGGAGGAATAGAGGAGGAGGGATGGACGAGGAGGGATGGAGGCGGAGGGACAGAGGAGGGACGGAGGAGGAGGGATAGAGGAGGAGGGATAGAGAGACAATCCTATAATGTGAGTGGCACAGTTCCCAGCACGTCTCCCATCCATTCACCCTGATAAAGATTCCAGGGCTCTCTCTGTTTCTTGTGACCAGAATATCTACATCGGGACGAGATTTCAATTTAACCTCTCACCAAACAATCTGTCCGTTAGTTCTCTGGGCCCGGGCGTGACGGATCTTAGAGGCGTGTGTGTATGTGTGTGTGAGCATGTGTGTGTGTGTGTGTGTGAGCGTGCGCATGTGTGAGCGGGAGTGTGTGTGTGTCTGTGTGTGTGTGTATGTTTGTGTGTGTGTGTCTGTGTGTGTGTGTGTGTGTGTGTGTGTGTGTGTGTGTGTGTGTGTGTGTGTGTGTGTGTGTGTGTGTGTGTGTGACAGATCGGAGCAGAACGCTGCGGGACAGCTGATTGCATCCAGCAGGCTGTGACAGACGCTGTAATGACATAACGGACAGACTCTGATCCCAGAAACAGCCATGGCACATTCAGTTGGAATTCAGCACCACATTATCATAGAGAGACACAGGGGGAGGTTAGCAGCTAATGGTTAGCACCACACTCACTCACACGTAAAGGGAGAGGTTAGCGAGTTAGCATCCATGCACAGAGGGAGAGAGAGGTTAATTTAGCATTGAGAGATTAGCGGCTAGCACAACATCCACACAGGAAGAGGTTAGCAGTTAGCAGCTAGCACAACATCCACACAGGAAGAGGTTAGCAGTTAGCAGCTAGCACAACATCCACACAGGAAGAGGTTAGCAGCTAGCAGCTAGCACAACATCCACACAGGAAGAGGTTAGCAGCTAGCAGCTATCACAACATCCACACAGGAAGAGGTTAGCAGTTAGCAACTAGCACAACATCCACACAGGAAGAGGTTAGCAGCTAGCACAACATTCACACAGGAAGAGGTTAGCAGTTAGCAGCTAGCACAACAGCCACACAGTTAGCAGCTAGTAGTTGGTAAAAGACTAGTGTAAAGTATATCCCAACTTTGTGATCTTTCTTCCATTTTACTATCGTGTCGTCCATTGATCCCGTCCCAAAGTCATCTAAATGACCACAGACTCTCTGAGAGGCCAGATGGTAAAGACTGTTGTCTATGAACTGTTACATTTGGATGAAGTTGAGATTTGGAGGAAGTTGACATGGTTCCACGGCCGGGTGGCCAAACTGCGTCTGGCATTAGTGTGTCATGGAGGCCTGTGTTTCTGTGTAGACCAGGAAGCCTGTGTTACTATCTAGACCAGGAGGCCTGTGTTACTATCTAGACCAGGAGGCCTGTGTTACTATCTAGACCAGGAGGCCTGTGTTACTATCTAGACCAGGAGGCCTGTGTTACTATCTAGACCAGGAGGCCTGTGTTACTATCTAGACCAGGAGGCCTGTGTTACTATCTAGACCAGGAGGCCTGTGTTACTATCTAGACCAGGAGGCCTGTGTTACTATCTAGACCAGGAGGCCTGTGTTTCTATCCAGACCAGGTGGCCTGTGTTACTATCTAGACCAGGTGGCCTGGGGGCCTGTGTTTCTATCTAGACCAGGTGGCCTGTGTTACTATCTAGACCAGGAGGCCTGTGTTACTATCTAGACCAGGAGGCCTGTGTTACTATCTAGACCAGGAGGCCTGTGTTACTATCTAGACCAGGAGGCCTGTGTTACTATCTAGACCAGGAGGCCTGTGTTTCTATCCAGACCAGGTGGCCTGTGTTTCTGTCTAGACCAGGTGGCCTGGGGGCCTGTGTTTCTGTCTAGACCAGGTGGCCTGTGTTACTATCTAGACCAGGAGGCCTGTGTTACTATCTAGACCAGGAGGCCTGTGTTACTATCTAGACCAGGTGTCCTGGGGGCCTGTGTTTCTACCTAGACCAGGTGGCCTGGGGGCCTGTGTTTCTATCTAGACCAGGTGGCCTGGGGGCCTGTGTTTCTATCCAGACCAGGTGGCCTGGGGGCCTGTGTGGGATTTAGACTACATCCATCCCTGATGGCACCGTCCAGGAATACTGGGGCAGAGAGACAGACCATGCCAGGTCATTGAACAAGCTCTCCCGTTGTCGAGGTCCAACCTGATGTGTAGGTAGCTTCCTGATCTTCCCTTCAGACTGATCCATTCTACTGCTCCATGTCTTGATAATTAGAGAAAGGTTACGTCGCTGCCGCACCCCCCCACCACCACCACCACCACCACCACCCCCCCACCACCACCACCACCACCACCCCCCACCACCCCCACCACCACCACCAGCACCACCCCCCCACCACCACCACCACCACCACCCCACCACCACCACCAGCACCACCCCCCCACCACCACCACCACCACCCCCACCACCACCAGCACCACCACCACCACCACCACCACCCCCACCACCACCACCACCACCACCACCACCACCACCACCCCCACCACCACCAGCACCACCCCCCACCACCACCACCACCACCACCGTACCCCCAGCCCTTATCCTGTTCCCCATGCATGATTCATCAGGACCATAAAAAAGCCACCACGTGATTCTGTTGGTTTTAGCTTGACCTTCCACAAAGATAGACTTCCCATCCCTTCCATTGACAAGAGAGTGGCTGAAACCTGAGGAGAGGCCTGTGGTGCACACTGTGTTCTAACCTGCCACTCAAGCAACAACATGAACACGGAGAGTTCAGACGCACACCTCGGATTTGAGACGAAACATCATCCCTCCCAGGTCCCCTGGTTATACTGGCTGTTTCAGATGTAGACCCAGTGTTCTCAGTCCAGACGTCACTCAAACAACAACTTGAATACAGACACACAGGGGACATTTACATGCAACATCATCCGACAACATTATCCGACAACATTATCCACATGCAACATTATCCGACAACATTATCCAGACATGAGCTGCAACAGTATCCTCCTGATCTCCTGACGTTGCCACCGGGGGTGTTTTCACAGTCCCCAAATCCAAAACAGATTTCAAGCAACACACAGTATTGTACAGTGTATGTCATGAAAAGAGCGGGTGTCCTTAATGTTTTGTATACTCTGTAGGGGTTGAAGTCCTGCGTGGTGCTGACAACACCAGTGTTGGAGGTTCAAGTCCTGCGTGGTGCTGACAACACCAGTGTTGGAGGTTGAAGTCCTGCGTGGTGCTGACAACACCAGTGTTGGAGGTTGAAGTCCTGCGTGGTGCTGACAACACCAGTGTTGGAGGTTGAAGTCCTGCGTGGTGCTGACAACACCAGTGTTGGAGGTTGAAGTCCTGCGTGGTGCTGACAACACCAGTGTTGGACGTTGAAGTCCTGCGTGGTGCTGACAACACCAGTGTTGGAGGTTGAAGTCCTGCGTGGTGCTGACAACACCAGTGTTGGAGGTTGAAGTCCTGCGTGGTGCTGACAACACCAGTGTTGGAGGTTGAAGTCCTGCGTGGTTTTAATTTACTGAATATATTGCTTTGGGGAAATAGAAATAGTATGTAGTGTTGACCAACCGTTTATATCACAATATTCTCCAACCCTAACCCAGCGTTTCCAGCGTTTCCCCAAACTCGGTCCCCAAGGGGGGCACATTTAGTTTTTTTTGCTCTAGCACTACACAGCTGATTCAAATGATCAATTCATCACCAAGCTTTGATTATTGATACCAGCTGTGAAGTGCTAGGGGCAGACACCCAAAAGGACAGAGGACTGAGTTTGGGAAACACTGCCCTAACCCTTACAG
Organism: Coregonus lavaretus; assembly: GCF_964263955.1. Lineage (NCBI taxonomy): Eukaryota > Metazoa > Chordata > Actinopteri > Salmoniformes > Salmonidae > Coregonus > Coregonus lavaretus. The sequence continues at coordinate 5,387 of NW_028157503.1, forward strand.
AACATGTTCAATTACCTAGTCTCAATGTGCAGTGTCATGCTATGGGGCCCAGGTGAAAAGTAGTGCACTATATAGGGAATAGGGTGCCGTTTGGGACGTAAAACAGAATGCGCAGTGCCACAGCTCTCCCCAGGAGCGTTTCTTCACGTCTGTTTCCGGTCTCATTGTCAGAAGCCACATCACACTGTGGAACGGTGCACTAAAGCTGTCAACTGACTGCGTCCCAAATGTCACCCTATTCCCTTTATAGGGCACTTATAGGACACTATACACCCACAGGGGCTCTGGTCAAACGTAGTGCACTATGTAGGGAATAGGGTACCATTAGGTTACACAGCCTCTGTCTAAGCCTAACTCCACATGGCCGTTTCTCCACCCGGTGGCCATTAGTTAGCTGAAAGTAGAAAGAGAGATTCCCTTCGTCTGTCTATGCTGAGTCCCAAATGGCACCCTATTTACTATGTAGTGCACTACTTTTGACCAGGGTCCATAGGCACTATTTAGGGAAAAGGGTGTCATTTGGGATGCGGCCACTGTCTTCCCTGCCAATTTAGCATCTCTTTGTTTGTTTTTTCTCTTGCTGATTCCCTTTTGATCGTTTCATTTCTCGCCGAATGATGCGGCTCTCTTGTTAACTTTTGTCTGTCCGTTTTCATTGTCATTGGGGGGAGTGTTCAAAGCTTACCGGGCGCCAGCGCTTCGCCCAATCAAACACAGGCACATTGTTAGAGGCCTCTAATCATCTTTGTTGGCCCCTTCTTCATGGGTTCAGAGAACGGGCGGTGTCCCTGGCACGCAGAGTGAACGGACACAGCCAGGAGACTGTACAGACTGCAAAGAAAGGGAGAGAGAGAGAGACAGAGAGAGAGAAAGAGAGAGAGAGAGAGAGAGAGATGAGAGAGAGAGAGAGAGAGAGAGAAGAGAGAGAGAGAGAGAGAGAGAGAGAGAGAGAGAGAGAGAGAGAGATGAGAGAGAGAGAGAGAGCGAGAGAGAGAGAGAGGACAGAGAGAGAGGAGAGAGAGAGAGAGTAGAGGGAGAGAGAGAGAGAGAGAGAGAGAGAGAGAGAGAGAGACAGAGAGAGAGAGAGAGAGAGAGCGACAGAGAGAGAGAGAGAGAGAGGAGAGAGGGAGAGAGAGAGAGAGAGAGAGAGAGAGAGAGAGAGAGAGAGAGAAGGAGAGAGAGAGAGAGAGAGATAGATAAAGGAGAGCGTGAGAGAGAGAGATCAAAGGAGAGAGAAATACTTTGATCTCACTGAAAGTAATCAGCTCGTGAAACATGTCATACCCCTAAGTCTAGTCCGGGACGATCCTCTGGACAGTTGCCAGGAAACAACAAATAGCGACGGACCTTTTGCATTTATAATTTGTTTGTTGTGCTTGGCTTTGGACATAATGTTCTGTTGTCATCGGAGTGACTCTGAACAAAATGGACAAGTTTCATCAGTTCATTAGGTGCCTATTGTCTTTACGAATAGCTCTGCTCACTCTACACTTAATGAAATTAGGGATAAATCATTTTTCCCAGGCTTACCTTGGGACGAGCATTGTCACAACAGTGAGAACGCGGCCTCTCTCCATTCCCTCGTGTCAGTGAGTGTGCAACACAGTGGGACACGTCTCCACACATTACCCATAGACACACCAAGAGGGCGCTCCTTCCTCCACGTCTGTCTCTTGTTTACCTTCGAACGTGACAGCTAAGCCACCAGGACTCATTTAGCCAGGGGTATGTCCGATTGGCACGCGTACAGCTCAGTGTCAACAAATCGGATAGGAGCATCCAACCTTGATTATGCACCCCTAATTTATATTCAATCATCATACAGTATTCAGCATTCCGTACTGTATTGCGATTCCCACGGTTCTCACGGTTCTCACGGTTTCTCACGGTTCCCACGGTTCTCACGGTTCTGTATGTATTGCGATTCGATGTTTCTAAACATATTGCTGCAGCCCTGGTACAACTTCACTTCCAAGTTACCCTACACTTAACATTGACTAAAGTGACATTGTGATTGCTTTAGGATCTGTTAAAGACGGCAGGGCTAATTGATCCAGGAGCATCGATCAATATTGCCACTTCAGCCAGGACGGGGAGAAAGGAAGAGAGGCTTGCGTCCCAAACGGTACCCCCCGTTCCCTATATAGTGCACTCCTTTTGACCAGAGCCCTCAAAAGTAGGTGCACTGAATTGGGGAATAGGGGGTACCTTTTGGGACGCAGGCAAAGGGGAAAAGTAAAGGCTTCACCACATGGCTGGTTGTGATATTTAGACGTTTGGCTGGAAGGTCATATTTTAATAATCTACACTGTAAAAAAAAAAATATCTAGTTGTTTAGTTCAGGGTTTCCCAAACTCGGTCCTGGGGCCCCCCCTGGGTGCACGTTTTGTTTTTTTGCCCCCCCAGCACTACACAGTTGATTCAAATAACCAACTCATTATCAAGCTTGGATTATTTGAATCAGCTGTGTAGTGCTAGGGCAAAAAAACTAAACGTGCCCGCAGGGGGGGGGGGGGGGGGGGGGGGGGTTGGGGGGAACCCAGGACTGAGTTTGGGAAACCCTGGTTTGAAACCCTGGTTACTCAACTTTTCGGTCAAAGTGTTACCTGAACTTAACATTTTTAAGTTGGCCCAAACTTAGCTCCAACATGAGAAAACCTAGGGAAAAAAATGCAGTTACCTTAAAATGATGTGTTTGCTCAAATTGTCTCACATGTTAATTCAAATAGAAATTACTACTTGGGCATCTTACCTAAAAAACAAAAGGCTGTGGAACTAGATACACACACAGAGCTTTTAGCATGCAATGATTGACATACATGATTGCATTGTGCATGTTCATTTTATTTATCATAGTGATATGGCCCCACCAGCATTAGACTACTATACAGAAAAACCTTTAAATTGCTGAACTAAGTAAATCAAAAGCAGTGATGAGAGAATAGCCAGGTGAAGTGATAATTGGCACAGACATGGCCCCGTCTGGTGTTCAACCTTCCCAAGTTCTCTCACGTCACCCCCCGCTCCTCCGCACACTCCACTGGCTTCCAGTTGAAGCTCGCATCTGTTACAAGACCATGGTGCTTGCTATGGAGCTGTGAGGGGAACGGCACCTCCGTACCTTCAGGCTCTGATCAGTCCCTACACCCAAACGAGGGCATTGCGTTCATCCACCTCTGGACTGCTGGCTCCCTTCCTCTGCGGAAGCATAGTTCCCCGCTCAGCCCAGTCAAAACTGTTCGCTGCTCTGGCACCCCAATGGTGGAACAAGCTCCCTCACGGCGCCAAAAAATTGTAAAGTGGTTATCCCACTGGCTATAGGGTGAATGCACCAATTTGTAAGTCGCTCTGGATAAGAGCGTCTGCTAAATGACGTAAATGTAAACATGGTGGCGTAGCAGGAAGATGGGAACGCCAGGAACCCAAGTGGTTGGGAGTTCAAATCCCAGGTGAGGACACGTTGAATAATAATGACTGTATAAATGAAGATGCATGTCCAATATGAACATTGAAAGCACTTGTTTGTGTGTGTCTTACAACATGCCATTTAGCAGACGCTTTTATCCAAAGCAACTTACAGTCATGCGTGCATACATTTTTTGCGTATGGGTGGTCCCGGGGATCGAACCCACTACCCTTGGCGTTACAAGCGCCGTGCTCTACCAGCGGAGCTACAGAGGACCACACAGTTGCGCAGTCTTTTTGAGTTAATCATTTATATATAATTTATATTTATAATAATTTATAGTTGAATGAACATATGAGACAAGTTGAGCAGTGGAATTTTTGCCAAAGTTTTCTGAAGCTGGAGCTAAGTGTTATGACAACTACACTGTGTTAGTTCAGGTAACACATGGACCCGATAGCTGAGCAAACAACAAAAAGGCAGGGTACAGTAACTTCATAATAAGTAGTTGAAACAACTAGATGTTTGTATTTTATCACAGTGTATGTTTACCTTTCTCTCATATCTCCAACTGTCTCTCTCTCTCTCTCTCTCTCTCTCTCTCTCTCTCTCTCTCTCTCTCTCTCTCTCTCCTCTCTCTCTCTCTCTCCTCTCTCTCTCTCTCTCTCTCTCTCTTTCTCTCTCTCTCTCTCTCTCTCTCTCTCTCTCTCAATTCAAATCAATTTCAATTCAATGTAAGGGCTTTATTGGCATGGGAAACGTGTGTTAACATTGCCAAAGCAAGTGAAGTAGATAGTAAACAAAAGTGAAATAAACAATAAATATTAACAGTAAACGTTACACTCAGAAGTTCCAAAAGAATAAAGACATTTCAAATGTCATATTATGTATATATACAGTGTTGTATATATAAGAAATCTCTCTCTCTCTCTCTCTCTCTCTCTCTCTCTCTCTCTCTCTCTCTCTCTCTCTCTCTCTCTGTCTCTCATATCTCTCTCTCTCTCTCTCTCTCTCTCTCTCTCTCTCTCATATCTCTCTCTTTCTTTCTCTCTCTCTGCTCAACTAACTGACTCAGTGACGTGTGGGTTTTCAAGCATGAACTGCTCGTTCAAGTCCTGCCACAACATCTCAATTGAGATTAGGTCTGGACTTTGACATAGGCCATTCCAAAACTTCCAATTTGTTGCTTTTTAGCAATTTTCATGTAGACTTGATTGTGTGTTTTGGATCATTGTCTTGCTGCATGACCCAGCTGCGCTTCAGCTTCAGCTCACAGACGGATGGTCTGACATTCTCCTGTAGAATTCTCTGATACAGAGCAGAATTCATGGTTCCTTCTATTAAGGCAAGTCGTCCAGGTCCTGAGGCAGCAAAGCATCCAAAAAACCATCCAAATCATCCCAATTGAGATGTTGTGGCAGGACTTGAAACGAGCAGTTCATGCTTGAAAACCCACACGCCACTGAGTTAAAGCAGTTCTGCATGGAAGAGTGGGCCAAAATTCCTCCACAGCGACGTGAGAGACTGATCAACAACTACAGGAAGCATTTGGTTGGAGTCATTGCAGCTAAAGGTGGCACAACCAGTTATTGAGTGTAAGGGGGCAATTACTTTTTCACACAGGGGAATTGTGTGTTGCATAACTTTGTTTATGAAATAAATATGTAATTGTTGTGTTATTTGTTCACTTATGTTCCCTTTATCTAATATTAGGTTTTGGTTGAAGATCTGATAACATTCAGTATCACAAATATGCAAAAGTAGAGAAAATTAGAAAGGGGAAAATACTTTTTCATAGAACTGTACATTGTGTTAGTTCAGGTAACACATGGACCCAATAGCTGAGTAAACAACACAAAGGCAGGGAACTAACTCAATAATAATTAGTTGAAACAACTAGATGTTTGTATTTTTTCACAGTGTATGTTTACCTTTCTCTCATATCAATTCAATTAATTTCAATGTAAGGGCTTTATTGGCATGGGAAACGTGTGTTAACATTGCCAAAGCAAGTGAAGTAGATAGTAAACAAAAGTGAAATAAACAATAAATATTAACAGTAAACATTACACTCAGAAGTTCCAAAAAGAAAAAAGACATTTCAAATATCAATATTATGTCTATATACAGTGTTGTAACAATGTGCAAATAGTTAAAATACAAATGGGAAAATAAATAAACATAAATATGGGTTGTATTTACAATGGTGTTTGTTCTTCACTGGTTGCCCTTTTCTTGTGGCAACAGGTCACAAATCTTGCAGCTGTGATGGCACACTGTGGTATTTCACCCAGTAGATAAGGGAGTTTATCAAATTGGGTTTGTTTTCGAATTCTTTGTGGATCGCTGTAATCTGAGGGAAATATGTGTCTCTAATATGGTCATACATTTGGCAGGAGGTTAGGAAGTGCAGCTCAGTTTCCACCTCATTTTGTGGGCAGTGTGCACATAGCATGTCTTCTCTTGAGAAGCAAAGCTTTCCTTAAGTTTGGGTCAGTCACAGTGGTCAGGTATTCTGCACTATGTACTCTCTGTTTAGGGCCAAATAGCATTCTAGTTTGCTCAGTTTTTTTGTTTGTTCTTTCCAATGTGTCAAGTAATTCTCTTCTTTCCAATGTGTCAAGTAATTCTCTTTTTGTTTTCTCATGATTTGGTTGGGTCTAATTGTGTTGTTGTTGTTGTTGTCCTGGGGCTGTGTGGGGTCTGTTTGTGTTTGTGAACAGAGCCCCAGGACAAGCTTACTTAGGGGACTCTTCTCCAAGTTCATCTCTCTGTAGGTGATGGCTTTGTTATGGAAGGTTTGGGAATCGCTTCCTTTTAAGTGGTTATAGAATTTAACGGATCTTTTCTGGATTTTGATAATTAGCGGGTATTGGCCTAATTCTGCTCTGCATGCATTATTTGGTGTTTTACGTTGTACACGGAGGATGTTTTTGCAGAATTCTGCATGCAGAGTCTCAATTTGGTATTTGTCCCATTTTGTGAATTCTTGGTTGGTGAGCGGACCCCAGACCTCAGAACCATAAAGGGCAATGGGTTCTATAACTGATTCAAGTATTTTTAGCCAGATCCTAATTGGTATGTAAAATTTTATGTTCCTTTTGATGGCATAGAAGGCCCTTCTTGCCTTGTCTCTCAGATTGTTCACAGCTTTGTGGAAGTTACCTGTGGCGCTGATGTTTAGGCCGATGTATGTATAGTTCTTTGTGTGCTCTAGGGCAACGGTGTCTAGATGGAATTTATATTTGTGGTCCTGGCAACTGGACCTTTTTTGGAACACCATTATTTTTGTCTTACTGAGATTTACTGTCAGGGCCCAGGTCTGACAGAATCTGTGCAGAAGATCTAGGTGCTGCTGTAGGCCACCAGATCATCAGCAAACAGAAGACATTTGACTTCAGATTCTAGTAGGGTGAGGCCGGGTGCTGCAGACTGTTCTAGTGCCCTTGCCAATTTGTTGATATATATGTTGAAGAGGGTGGTGCTTAAACTGCATCCTTGTCTCACCCCACGGCCCTGTGGAAAGAAATGTGTGTGTTTTTTGCCCATTTTAACCGCACACTTGTTGTTTGTGTACATGGAAGTTATAATGTCGTATGTTTTTCCCCCAACCCCACTTTCCATCAATTTGTATAGCAGACCCTCATGCCAAATTGAGTCAAAAGCTTTTTTGAAATCAACAAAGCATGAGAATACTTTGCCTTTGTTTTGGTTTGTTTGTTTGTCAATTAGGGTGTGCAGGGTGAATACGTGGTCTGTCGTACGGTAATTTGGTAAAAAGCAAATTTGACATTTGCTCAGTACATTGTTTTCACTGAGGAAATGAACTAGTCTGCTGTTAATGATAATGCAGAGGATTTTCCCAAGGTTGCTGTTGACGCATATCCCATGGTAGTTATTGGGGTCAAATTTGTCTCCACTTTTGTGGATTGGGGTGATCAGTCCTTGGTTCAGTCCTTCCATATTGGGGAAGATGCCAGAGCTAAGGATGATGTTAAAGAGTTTAAGTATAGCTAATTGAAATTTGTGGTCTGTATATTTTATCATTTCATTGAGGATACCATCAACACCACAGGACTTTTTGGGTTGGAGGGTTTGTATTTTGTCCTGTAGTTCATTCAATGTAATTGGAGAATCCAGTGGGTTCTGGTAGTCTTTAATAGTTGATTCTAAGATTTGCATTTCATCATATATATTTTTTTGCTGTTTGTTCTCTGTTATAGGGCCAAAAAGATTGGAGAAGTGGTTTACCCATACATCTCCGTTTTGGATAGATAGCTCTTCGTGTTGTTGTTTGTTTAGTGTTTTCCAATTTTCCCAGAAGTGGTTAGAGTCTATGGATTCTTCAATTACATTGAGCTGATTTCTGACCTGCTGTTCCTTCTTTTTCCGTTGTGTATTTCTGTATTGTTTTAGTGATTCACCATAGTGAAGGCGTAGGCTCAGGTTTTCTGGGTCTCTCTCCTCTCTCTCTCTCTCTATCTCTCTCTCTCTTCTCTCTCTCTCTCTCTCTCTCTATCTCTCTCTCTCTGTGTCTCTCTCTGTCTCTCTCTCTCTTTCTCTCTCTCTCTTTTTCTGTCTCTCTCTCTCTCTCTCTCTCTGTCTCTCTCTCTGTCTCTCTCTCTCTGTCTCTCTCTCTCTCTCTCATATCTCTCTCTCTCTTTCTCTCTCCGTCTCTCTCTCTCTCTCTCTCTCTCTCTCTCTCTCTCTCTCTCTCTCTCTCTCTCTCCCTCTCTCTCTCTCTCTCTCTCATATCTCTCTATTTCTTTCTCTCTCTCTGTTTCTCTCTCTCTCTCTCCTTCTCTCTCTCTCTCCCTCTCTCTCTGATCTATGGTGCATCCACTGTAAGGGTTTGTCGTTCAATTATTTTTCCTCCTTATCACCTCTGATACTTTATTTATTTGATGTCTGTATATCTACAGAGAGAGAGAGAGCGACAGAGAGAGAGAGAGAAGGAAAGACATCAAGCTCGACAGAGAACAAGAAAACCCTTTTAAATTGTATATTGCTACACCGATAGAAGCCCTTGGCAGTGTCTCCTGTCTCCCTACTCCTGCACTCTGAAATATCTGGTGTTATATACTGGTGAATTGAGGGAACAGTGTTCCACCAGGCTTTCTGCCAGGGGTACAAGGTGTTATATACTGGTGAATTGAGGGAACAGTGTTCCACCAGGCTTTCTGCCAGGGTACAAGGTGTTATATACTGGTGAATTGAGGGAACAGTGTTCCACCAGGCTTTCTGCCAGGGTACAAGGTGTTATAATATATATATTATATACTGGTGAGTATAAAATATAGCCTACAGCAGCGATTCTTAACTAGGTCGTGGGAAGTTTTGAATGTCAGATTTATTTATTTATTTTTATCATTAAATAAAACTCCAGTCTGAACTTAAATGACTAAAACCATGTAGAAGGTGTGTAGAAATGATAATGAACCTCTCTCTCTCTCTCTCTCTCGCTCTCGCTCTCTCTCTCTCTCTCTCTCTCTCTCTCTCTCTCTCTCTCTCTCTCTCTCTCTCTCTCTCTCTCTCTCTCTCTCTCTCTCCCTCTCTCTCTCTCTCTCTCTCTCTCTCTCTCTCTCTCTCTCGCTCTCACTCTGCTGCGTCTCCTTATTTTTAGAATAAATTCATTTGTTTAAAACTTGTTCAGCTACTTTGTCTTTCTCGCTTCTTTGAGTCATGGAATACTTTACATCAGCTTGTCCTCTGATGGAATACTTTATATCAGCTTGTCCTCTCATGGAATACTTTAAATCAGCTTGTCCTCTGATGGAATACTTTAAATCAGCTTGTCCTCTGATGGAATACTTTACATCAGCTTGTCCTCTGATGGAATACTTTACATCAGCTTGTCCTCTGATGGAATACTTTAAATCAGCTTGTCCTCTGATGGAATACTTTAAATCAGCTTGTCCTCTGATGGAATACTTTACATCAGCTTGTCCTCTGATGGAATACTTTAAATCAGCTTGTCCTCTGATGGAATACTTTACATCAGCTTGTCCTCTGATGGAATACTTTAAATCAGCTTGTCCTCTGATGGAATACTTTACATCAGCTTGTCCTCTGATGGAATACTTTACATCAGCTTGTCCTCTGATGGAATACTTTATATCAGCTTGTCCTCTCATGGAATACTTTAAATCAGCTTGTCCTCTGATGGAATACTTTAAATCAGCTTGTCCTCTGATGGAATACTTTACAT